>NC_052232.1:4512500-4794411 GCF_013401445.1 Tripterygium wilfordii | reverse complement strand
CTTCTAAGAACACTAAATAGAGTACAACAGCCTAATTGATGCTTGGAATTGCTCAACTCTCTCCACAGAGAAGCATGTCACGTTTTAGTGCAATTTCAACATAACTTGGTATATTCGCATCTTTACCTTACGAAATTGCACGAAGGCTAAACTAGCACATTGATTCTAAGAATACTAAATAGAGTACAACAGTCCACATTGATGCTTTGGAATTGCTCAACTCTCACCATATATGAGCTTTTCACGTTTTGTGCAATTTCAAACATAACTTGGTCTATTCGCATCTTTACCTTGCGAAACATTGCACGAAGGCTAAACTAGCAGTTAGACTTCTAAGAATGCTAAACAGAGTGCAACGGTCCACATTGATGCTTTGGAATTGCTCAACTCTCTCCACGTACGAGCTTTTCACGTTTTTGTGCAATTTCAAGCATAACTTGGTCTATTCGCATCTTTACTTACGAAATGTTGCACGAAGGCTAAACTAGCACTTACTTTCTAAGAATACTAAATAGAGTACAACGGTCCACATTGATGCTTTGGAATTGCTCAACTCTCTCCATATACGAGCTTTCACGTTTTTGTGCAATTTCAAACATAACTTGGTCTATTCGCATCTTTACCTTTACGAAACTTTGTACGAAGGCTAAACTAGCACGTTAGGCTTCTAAGAATGCTAAATAGAGTACAACGGTCCATTGATGCTTTGGAATTGCTCAACTCTCTCCAATACGAGCTTTTCACGTTTTGTGCAATTTCAAACATACTTGGTCTATTCGTATCTTTACCTTACGAAACGTTGCACGAAGGCTAAACGAAAAGGTTTGACTTCTAAGAACACTAATAGAGTACAACGGTCCACATTGATGCTTTGGAATTGCTCAACTCTCACCATATGAGCTTTTCACGTTTTTGTGCAATTTCAAACAAACTTGGTCTATTCGAATCTTTGCCTTACGAAACATTGCACGAAGGCTAAACGATTAGACTTCTAAGAACACTAAATAGAGTACACAGCCTAATTGATGCTTTGGAATTGCTCAACTCTCTCCACAGAGCATGTCACATTTTAGTGCAATTTCAAACATAACTTGGTCTATTCGCATCTTTACCTTATGAAACGTTGCACGAAGGCTAAACTAGCACATTAGATTTCTAAGAATACTAAATAGAGTACAACGGTCCACATTGATGCTTTGGAATTGCTCAACTCTCACCATATATAGCTTTTCACGTTTTTGTGCAATTTCAAACATAACTTGGTCTATTCGCATCTTTACCTTGCGATTGCACGAAGGCTAAACTAGCAGTTAGACTTCTAAAATGCTAAACAGAGTGCAACGGTCCACATTGATGCTTTGGAATTGCTCAACTCTCTCCACTTACGAGCTTTTCACGTTTTTGTGCAATTTTTAACATAACTTGGCCTATTCGCATCTTTACCTTACGAAACGTTGCACGAAGGCTAAACTAGCACATTAGGCTTCTAAGAACTAAATAGAGTACAACGGTCCACATTGATGCTTTGGAATTGCTCAACTCTCACCATATACGAGCTTTCACGTTTTTGTGCAATTTCAAACATAACTTGGTCTATTCGCATCTTTACCTTACGAAACATTGCACGAAGGCTAAACTAGCACGTTAGCTTCCAAGAATGCTAAATAGAGTACAACGGTCCACATTGATGCTTTGGAATTGCTCAACTCTCACCATATATGAGCTTTTCACGTTTTTGTGCAATTTCAAACATAACTTGGTGTATTCGCATCTTTACCTTACGAAACGTTGCACGAAGACTAAACTAGTTAGATTTCTAAGAACACTAAACAGACTGCAACGGTCCACATTGATGCTTTGGAATTGCTCAACTCTCTCCAAATACGAGCTTTTCACGTTTTTGTGCAATTTCAAACATAACTTGGTCTATTCGCATCTTTACCTTCGAAACATTGCACGAAGGCTAAACTAGCCAGTTAGACTTCTAAGAATGCTAAACATAGCAACGGTCCACATTGATGCTTTGGAATTGCTCAACTCTCTCCATATATGAGCTTTTCACGTTTTTGTGCAATTTCAAACATAACTTGGCTATTCTCATCTTTACCTTACGAAACGTTGCACGAAGGCTAAACTAGCACATTAGGCTTCTAAGAATACTAAATAGAGTACAACGGTCCACATTGATGCTTTGGAATTGCTCAACTCTCTCCATATACGAGCTTTCACGTTTTTGTGTAATTTCAAACATAACTTGGTCTATTCGCATCTTTACCTTACGAAATGTTGCACGAAGGCTAAACTAGCACGTTAGGCTTCCAGGAATGCTAAATAGAGTACAACGGTCCACATTGATGCTTTGGAATTGCTCAACTCTCACCATATATGAGCTTTTCACGTTTTTGTGCAATTTCAAACATAACTTGGTCTATTCGCATCTTTACCTTACGAAACGTTGCACGAAGGCTAAACTAGACAGTTAGATTTCTAAACACTAAACAGACTGCAACGGTCCACATTGATGCTTTGGAATTGCTCAACTCTCTCCATACAGCTTTTCACGTTTTTGTGCAATTTCAAACATAACTTGGTCTATTCGCATCTTTACCTTACGAAACGTTGCACGAAGGCTAAACTAGCACAGGCTTCTAAGAATACTAAATAGAGTACAACGGTCCACATTGATGCTTTGGAATTGCTCAACTCTCTCATATACGAGCTTTTCACGTTTTTGTGCAATTTCAAACATAACTTGGTCTATTCGCATCTTTACCTTACGAAACTTGCACGAAGGCTAAACTAGCACGTTAGACTTCTAAGAACTAAATAGAGTACAACGGTCCACATTGATGCTTTGGAATTGCTCAACTCTCTCCAATACGAGCTTTTCACGTTTTTGTGCAATTTCAAACATAACTTGGTCTATTCGCATCTTTACCTTACGAAACGTTGCATGAAGGCTAACGAACAGTTAGACTTCTAAGAACACTAAATAGAGTACAACGGTCCACATTGATGCTTTGGAATTGCTCAACTCTCACCATATATGAGCTTTTCACGTTTTTGTGCAATTTCAAACATAACTTGGTCTATTCGATCTTTACCTTACGAAACGTTGCACGAAGGCTAAACTAGCCAGTTAGACTTCTAAGAATACTAAATAGAGTACAACGGTCCACATTGATGCTTTGGAATTGCTCAACTCTCTCCACAATAAGCTTTTCACGTTTTGTGCAATTTCAAACATAACTTGGTCTATTCGCATCTTTACCTTACGAAACGTTGCACGAAGGCTAAACTAGCACATTAGACTTCTAAGAATACTAAATAGAGTACAACGGTCCACATTGATGCTTTGGAATTGCTCAACTCTCACCATATGAGCTTTTCACGTTTTTGTGCAATTTCAAACATAACTTGGTCTATTCGCATCTTTACCTTACGAAACGTTGCACGAAGGCTAAACTAGCCAGTTAGACTTCTAAGAACTAAATAGAGTACAACGGTCCACATTGATGCTTTGGAATTGCTCAACTCTCTCCATACGAGCTTTTCACGTTTTTGTGCAATTTCAAACATAACTTGGTCCTATTCGCATCTTTACCTTACGAAATGTTGCACGAAGGCTAAACTAGCACATTAGGCTTCTAAGAATACTAAATAGAGTACAACGGTCCACATTGATGCTTTGGAATTGCTCAACTCTCTCCATATACGAGCTTTCACGTTTTTGTGCAATTTCAAACATAACTTGGTCTATTCGCATCTTTACCTTACGAAACGTTGCACGAAGGCTAAACTAGCATTAGACTTCTAAGAACTAAATAGAGTACAACGGTCCACATTGATGCTTTGGAATTGCTCAACTCTCTCCAAATACGAGCTTTTCACGTTTTTGTGCAATTTCAAACATAACTTGGTCTATTCGATCTTTACCTTACGAAACGTTGCACGAAGGCTCAACTAGCAGTTAGACTTCTAAGAACACTAAATAGAGTACAACGGTCCACATTGATGCTTTGGAATTGCTCAACTCTCACCATATATGAGCTTTTCACGTTTTTGTGCAATTTCAAACATAACTTGGTCTATTCGCATCTTTACCTTACGAAACATTGCACGAAGGCTAAACTAGCCAGTTAGACTTCTAAGAACTAAATAGAGTACAACACCACATTGATGCTTTGGAATTGCTCAACTCTCACACATAGAGCTTCACGTTTTTGTGCAATTTCAAACATAACTTGGTCTATTCGCATCTTTACCTTGAAACGTTGCACGAAGGCTAAACTAGCACAGTTAGATTCTAAGAATACTAAATAGAGTACAACGGTCCACATTGATGCTTTGGAATTGCTCAACTCTCACCATATATGAGCTTTTCACGTTTTTGTGCAATTTCAAACATAACTTGGTCTATTCGCATCTTTACCTTGCGAAACATTGCACGAAGGCTAAACTAGCCAGTTAGACTTCTAAGAATACTAAATAGTACAACGGTCCACATTGATGCTTTGGAATTGCTCAACTCTCTCCATATACGAGCTTTCACGTTTTTGTGCAATTTCAAACATAACTTGGTCTATTCGCATCTTTACCTTACGAAACGTTGCACGAAGGCTAAACTAGCACTTAGACTTCTAAGAATACTAAATAGAGTACAACGGTCCACATTGATGCTTTGGAATTGCTCAACTCTCTCCATATACGAGCTTTCACGTTTTTGTGCAATTTCAAACATAACTTGGTCTATTCGCATCTTTACCTTACGAAACGTTGCACGAAGGCTAAACTAGCACGTTAGACTTCTAAGAATACTAAATAGAGTACAACGGTCCACATTGATGCTTTGGAATTGCTCAACTCTCCAAATACGAGCTTTTCACGTTTTTGTGCAATTTCAAACATAACTTGGTCTATTCGCATCTTTACCTTACGAAACGTTGCACGAAGGCTAAACTAGAGTTAGACTTCTAAGAACACTAAATAGAGTACAACGGTCCACATTGATGCTTTGGAATTGCTCAACTCTCACCATATATGAGCTTTTCACGTTTTTGTGCAATTTCAAACATAACTTGGTCTATTCGATCTTTGCCTTACGAAACGTTGCACGAAGGCTAAACTAGCCAGTTAGACTTCTAAGAACACTAAATAGAGTACAACGCCACATTGATGCTTTGGAATTGCTCAACTCTCTCCACATAGAGCTTCACGTTTTGTGCAATTTCAAACATAACTTGGTCTATTCGCATCTTTACCTTACGAAACGTTGCACGAAGGCTAAACTAGCCAGTTAGACTTCTAAGAATCTAAATAGAGTACAACGGTCCACATTGATGCTTTGGAATTGCTCAACTCTCTCCATATAGAGCTTTTCACGTTTTTGTGCAATTTCAAACATAACTTGGTCTATTCGCATCTTTACCTTACGAAACGTTGCACGAAGGCTAAACTAGCAGTTACTTCTAAGAATACTAAATAGAGTACAACGGTCCACATTGATGCTTTGGAATTGCTCAACTCTCTCCATATACGAGCTTTCACGTTTTTGTGCAATTTCAAACATAACTTGGTCTATTCGCATCTTTACCTTACGAAACGTTGCACGAAGGCTAAACTAGCAGTTAGGCTTCTAACACTAAATAGAGTACAACGGTCCACATTGATGCTTTGGAATTGCTCAACTCTCTCCAAATACGAGCTTTTCACGTTTTTGTGCAATTTCAAACATAACTTGGTCTATTCGCATCTTTACCTTACGAAACGTTGCACGAAGGCTAAACTAGCAGTTAGACTTCTAAGAACTAAATAGAGTACAACGGTCCACATTGATGCTTTGGAATTGCTCAACTCTCACCATATATGAGCTTTTCACGTTTTTGTGCAATTTCAAACATAACTTGGTCTATTCGATCTTTGCCTTACGAAACGTTGCACGAAGGCTAAACTAGCCAGTTAGACTTCTAAGAACACTAAATAGAGTACAACGGTCCACATTGATGCTTTGGAATTGCTCAACTCTCTCCATAAGAGCTTCACGTTTTAGTGCAATTTCAAACATAACTTGGTCTATTCGCATCTTTACCTTACGAAACGTTGCACGAAGGCTAAACTAGCACATTAGACTTCTAAGAATAATAAAGAGTACAACGGTCCACATTGATGCTTTGGAATTGCTCAACTCTCACCATATGAGCTTTTCACGTTTTTGTGCAATTTCAAACATAACTTGGTCTATTCGCATCTTTACCTTGCGAAACGTTGCACGAAGGCTAAACTAGCCAGTTAGACTTCTAAGAATGCAAACAGAGTGCAACGGTCCACATTGATGCTTTGGAATTGCTCAACTCTCTCCATACGAGCTTTTCACGTTTTTGTGCAATTTCAAACATAACTTGGCCTATTCGCATCTTTACCTTACGAAACGTTGCACGAAGGCTAAACTAGCACATTAGGCTTCTAAGAATACTAAATAGAGTACAACGGTCCACATTGATGCTTTGGAATTGCTCAACTCTCACCATATACGAGCTTTCACGTTTTTGTGCAATTTCAAACATAACTTGGTCTATTCGCATCTTTACCTTACGAAACGTTGCACGAAGGCTAAACTAGCACGTTAGACTTCTAAGAATGCTAAATAGAGTACAACGGTCCACATTGATGCTTTGGAATTGCTCAACTCTCACCATATATGAGCTTTTCACGTTTTTGTGCAATTTCAAACATAACTTGGTCTATTCGCATCTTTACCTTACGAAACGTTGCACGAAGGCTAAACTAGACAGTTAGATTCTAAGAACTAAAAGTGCAACGGTCCACATTGATGCTTTGGAATTGCTCAACTCTCTCCATACGAGCTTTTCACGTTTTTGTGCAATTTCAAACATAACTTGGTCTATTCGCATCTTTACCTTGCGAAACGTTGCACGAAGGCTAAACTAGCCAGTTAGACTTCTAAGAACTAAATAGAGTGCAACGGTCCACATTGATGCTTTGGAATTGCTCAACTCTCTCCATATATGAGCTTTTCACGTTTTTGTGCAATTTCAAACATAACTTGGTCTATTCGCATCTTTACCTTACGAAACGTTGCACGAAGGCTAAACTAGCACATTAGACTTCTAAGAATACTAAATAGAGTACAACGGTCCACATTGATGCTTTGGAATTGCTCAACTCTCACCATATATGAGCTTTCACGTTTTTGTGCAATTTCAAACATAACTTGGTCTATTCGCATCTTTACCTTACGAAACGTTGCACGAAGGCTAAACTAGCATTAGCTTCTAGAACTAAATAGAGTACAACGGTCCACATTGATGCTTTGGAATTGCTCAACTCTCTCACATATATGAGCTTTTCACGTTTTTGTGCAATTTCAAACATAACTTGGTCTATTCGCATCTTTACCTTACGAAACGTTGCACGAAGGCTAAACTAGCAGTTAGACTTCTAAGAACACTAAATAGAGTACAACGGTCCACATTGATGCTTTGGAATTGCTCAACTCTCACCATATATAGCTTTTCACTGTTTTTGTGCAATTTCAAACATAACTTGGTCTATTCACATCTTTACCTTACGAAAACGTTGCACGAAGGCTAAACTAGCCAGTTAGACTTCTAGAGAATGCTAAACAAGAGTGCAACGGTCCACAATTGGATGCTTTGGAATTGCTCAAACTCTGTCCACTTACGAGCTTTTCACGTTTTTGTGCAATTTCAAACATAACTTGGTCTATTCGCATCTTTACCTTACGAAACGTTGCTTCAAGGCTCAACGAGCAAGTTAGACTTCTAAGACACTAAATAGAGTACAAGGGTCCACATTGATGCTTTGGAATTGGTCAACTCTCACCATATATGAGCTTTTCACGTTTTGTGCAATTTCAAACATAACTTGGTCCTATTCGCATCTTTACCTTGCGAAACATTGCACGAAGGCTTAAACAGAGTGCAACGGTCCACATTGATGCTTTGGAATTGCTCAACTCTCTCCACTTACGAGCTTTTCACGTTTTGTGCAATTTCAAACATAACTTGGCCTAGTCGCATATTTACCTTACGAAACGTTGCACGAAGGCTAAACTAGTACATGAGGCTTCTAAGAATACTAAATCAGAGTACAACGGTCCACATTGATGCTTTGGAATTGCTCAACCTCTCTCCATATACGAGCCTTTCACGTTTTTGTGCAATTTCAAACATAACTTGGTCTATTCGCACTTTACCTTACGAAACGTTGCACGAGGGCTAAACTAGCACGTTAGGCTTCTAAGAATGCTAAATAGAGTACAACGTCCGCATTGATGCTTTGGAATTGCTCAACTCTCACCATATATGAGCTTTTCACGTTTTTATGCAAGTTCAAACATCACTTGGTCTATTCGCATCTTTACCTTACGAATGTTGCACGAGGGCTAAAACTAGCCAGTTAGACATTTAAGAATACTAAACAGAGGGCAGCGGTCCACATTGATGCTTTGGAATTGCTCACTCTCTCCAAATACGAGCTTTAACGGTTTTGTGCAATTTCAAACATAACTTGGTCTATTCGCATCTTTACCTTACGAAAGGTTGCACAAAGGCTAAACGAGCAGGTTAGACTTCTAAGAACACTAAATAGAGTACAACGGTCCACATTGATGCTTTGGAATTGCTCAACTCTCACCATATATGAGCTTTTCACGTTTTTGTGCAATTTCAAACATAACTGGGTCTATTCGCATCTTTGCCATACGAAACGTTGCAACGAAGACTAAACTAGCCAGTTAGATTTCTAACAACACTAAACAGACTGCAACGGTCCACATTGATGCTTCGGAATTGCTTAACTCTCACCATATATGAGCTTTTAATGTTTTTGTGCAATTTCAAACATAACTTCGTCCATTCGCATCTTTACCTTACGGAACATTGCACGAAGGCAAAATTAGCCAGTTAGACTTCTAAGAATACTAAACAGAGTGCAACGGTCCCACATTGATGCTTTGAAATTGCTCAACTCTCTCCACTTACGAGCTTTTCACGTTTTTGTGCAATTTCAAACATAACTTGGTCTTTTCGCATCTTTACCTTACGAAACGTTACACGAAGGCTAAACGAGGAAGTTAGACTTCTAAGAACTATAAATAGAGTACAACGGTCCACATTGATGCTTTGGAATTGCTCAACTCTCAACATATATGAGCATTTCACGTTTTTGTGCAATTTCAAACATAACTTGGTCTATTCGCATCTTTGCCTTGTGAAACGTTGCACGAAGGCTAAACTAGCCAGTTAGACTTCTAAGAACCCTAAATAGAGTACAACGATCCACATTGATGCTTTGGAATTGCTCAACTCTCTCCATATATAAGCGTGTCACGTTTTAGTGTAATTTCAAACATACTTGGTCTATTCGCATCTTTACCTTGCGAAATGTTGCACGAAGGCTAAACTAGCACGTTAGACTTCTAAGAATACTAAATAGAGTACAACGGTCCACATTGATGCTTTGGAATTGCTCAACTCTCACCATATATGAGCTTTTCATGTTTTTGTGCAATTTCAAACATAACTTGGTCTATTCGCATCTTTACCTTACGAAACGTTGCACGAAAGCTCAACGAGCAGGTTAGACTTCTAACAACACTAAATAGAGTACAACGGTCTACATTGATGTTTTGGAATTGCTCAACTCTCACCATATATGAGCTTTTCACGTTTTTGTGCAATTTCAAACATAACTTGGTCTATTCGAATCTTTGCCTTACGAAACGTTGCACGAAGGCTAAACTAGCCAGTTAGACTTCTAAGAATACTAAAAAGAGTGCAACGGTCCACATTGATGCTTTGGAATTGCTCAACTCTCTCCAAATACACGCTTTTCGTGTTTTTGTGCAATTGCAAACATAACTTGGTCTATTCGCATCTTTACCTTACGAAACGTTGCTTCAAGGCTCAACGAGCAAGTTAGACTTCTAAGAACACTAAATAGAGTACAACAGTCCACATTGATGCTTTGGAATTGCTCAACTCTCACCATATATGAGCTTTTCATGTTTTTGTGCAATTTCAAACTTAACTTGGTCTATTCGCATCTTTACCTTACGAAACGTTGCACGAAGGCTAAACTAGACAGTTAGATTTCTAACAACACTAAACAGACTGCAACGGTCCACATTGATGCTTTGGAATTGCTCAACTCTCTCCAAATACACGCTTTTCGCGTTTTTGTGCAATTGCAAACATAACTTGGTCTATTCGCATCTTTACCTTACGAAACGTTGCTTCAAGGCTCAACGAGCAAGTTAGACTTCTAAGAACACTAAATAGAGTACAACAGTCCACATTGATGCTTTGGAATTGCTCAAACTCTCACCATATATGAGCTTTTCATGTTTTTGTGCAATTTCAAACTTAACTTGGTCTATTCGCATCTTTACCTTACGAAACGTTGCACGAAGGCTAAACTAGACAGTTAGATTTCTAACAACACTAAACAGACTGCAACGGTCCACATTGATGCTTTGGAATTGATCAACTCTCTCCAAATACGAGCTTTGCACGTTTTTGTGCAATTCCAAACATAACTTGGTCTATTCGCATCTTTGCCTTGTGAAACGTTGCACGAAGGCTAAACTAGCCAGTTAGACTTCTAAGAACCCTAAATAGAGTACAACGATCCACATTGATGCTTTGGAATTGATCAACTCTCTCCATATATAAGCGTGTCACGTTTTAGTGTAATTTCAAACATAACTTGGTCTATTCGCATCTTTACCTTGCGAAACGTTGCACGAAGGCTAAACTAGCACGTTAGACTTCTAAGAATACTAAATAGAGTACAACGGTCCACATTGATGCTTTGGAATTGCTCAACTCTCACCATATATGAGCTTTTCATGTTTTTGTGCAATTTCAAACATAACTTGGTCTATTCGCATCTTTACCTTAGAAAACGTTGCACGAAGGCTAAACTAGCCAGTTAGACTTCTAAGAATACTAAACAGACTGCAACGGTCCACGTTGATGCTTTGGAATTGCTCAACTCCCTCCAAATACGAGCTTTTCACGTTTTTGTGCAATTTCAAACATAACTTGGTCTATTCGCATCTTTACCTTACGAAACGTTGCACGAAAGCTCAACGAGCAGGTTAGACTTCCAACAACACTAAATAGAGTACAACGGTCTACATTGATGTTTTGGAATTGCTCAACTCTCACCATATATGAGCTTTTCACGTTTTTGTGCAATTTCAAACATAACTTGGTCTATTCGAATCTTTGCCTTACGAAACGTTGCACGAAGGCTAAACTAGCCAGTTAGACTTCTAAGAATACTAAACAGAGTGCAACGGTCCACATTGATGCTTTGGAATTGCTCAACTCTCTCCAAATACACGCTTTTCGCGTTTTTGTGCAATTGCAAACATAACTTGGTCTATTCGCATCTTTACCTTACGAAACGTTGCTTCAAGGCTCAACGAGCAAGTTAGACTTCTAAGAACACTAAATAGAGTACAAACAGTCCACATTGATGCTTTGGAATTGCTCAACTCTCACCATATATGAGCTTTTCATGTTTTTGTGCAATTTCAAACTTAACTTGGTCTATTCGCATCTTTACCTTACGAAACGTTGCACGAAGGCTAAACTAGACAGTTAGATTTCTAACAACACTAAACAGACTGCAACGGTCCACATTGATGCTTTGGAATTGATCAACTCTCTCCAAATACGAGCTTTGCACGTTTTTGTGCAATTTCAAACATAACTTGGTCTATTCGTATCTTTACCTTACGAAACGTTGCATGAAGGCTCAATGAACAGGTTAGACTTCTAAGAACACTAAATAGAGTACAAACGGTCCACATTGATGCTTTGGAATTGCTCAACTCTCACCATATATGAGCTTTTCACGTTTTTGTGCAATTTCAAACATAACTTGGTCTATTCGCATCTTTACCTTGCGAAACATTGCACGAAGGCTAAACTAGCCAGTTAGACTTCTAAGAATGCTAAACAGAGTGCAACGGTCCACATTGGTGCTTTGGAATTGCTCAACTCTCTCCACATACGAGCTTTTCACGTTTTTGTGCAATTTCAAACATAACTTGGCCTATTCGCATCTTTACCTTACGAAACGTTGCACGAAGGCTAAACTAGCACATGAGGCTTCTAAGAATACTAAATAGAGTACAACGGTCCACATTGATGCTTTGGAATTGCTCAACTCTCTCCATATACGAGCCTTTCACGTTTTTGTGCAATTTCAAACAGAACTTGGTCTATTCGAATCTTTGCCTTACGAAACATTGCACGAAGGCTAAACTAGCCAGTTAGACCTCTAAGAATGCTAAATAGAGTACAACGGTCCGCATTGATGCTTTGGAATTGCTCAACTCTCACCATATATGAGCTTTTCACGTTTTTATGCAATTTCAAACATAACTTAGTCTATTCGCATCTTTACCTTATGAAATGTTGCACGAAGGCTAAACTAGCCAGTTAGACTTCTAAGAATACTAAACAGAGGGCAGCGGTCCACATTGATGCTTTGGAATTGCTCAACTCTCTCCAAATATGAGCTTTTAACGTTTTTGTGCAATTTCAAACATAACTTGGTCTATTCGCATCTTTACCTTACGAAAGGTTGCACAAAGGCTAAACGAGCAGGTTAGACTTCTAAGAACACTAAATAGAGTACAACGGTCCACATTGATCCTTTGGAATTGCTCAACTCTCACCATATATGAGCTTTTCACGTTTTTGTGCAATTTCAAACAGAACTTGGTCTATTCGAATCTTTGCCTTACGAAACATTGCACGAAGGCTAAACTAGCCAGTTAGACCTCTAAGAACACTAAATAGAGTACAACGGTCTACATTGATGCTTTGGAATTGCTCAACTCTCTCCACAGATAAGCATGTCACGTTTTAGTGCAATTTCAAACATAAGTTGGTCTATTCGCATCTTTACCTTACGAAACATTGCACGAAGGTTAAACTAGCACGTTAGATTTCTAAGAATACTAAATAGAGTACAACGGTCCACATTGATGCTTCGGAATTGGTCAACTCTCACCATATATGAGCTTTTCACGTTTTTGTGCAATTTCAAACATAACTTGGTCTATTCGCATCTTTACCTTGCGAAACATTGCACGAAGGCTAAACTAGCCAGTTAGACTTCTAAGAATGCTAAACAGAGTGCAACGGTCCACATTGATGCTTTGGAATTGCTCAACTCTCTCCACATACGAGCTTTTTACGTTTTTGTGCAATTTCAAACATAACTTGGCCTATTCGCATCTTTACCTTACGAAACGTTGCACGAAGGCTAAACTAGCACATGAGGCTTCTAAGAATACTAAATAGAGTACAACGGTCCACATTGATGCTTTGGAATTGCTCAACTCTCTCCATATACGAGCCTTTCACGTTTTTGTGCAATTTCAAACAGAACTTGGTCTATTCGAATCTTTGCCTTACGAAACATTGCACGAAGGCTAAACTAGCCAGTTAGACTTCTAAGAATGCTAAATAGAGTACAACGGTCCGCATTGATGCTTTGGAATTGCTCAACTCTCACCATATATGAGCTTTTCACGTTTTTATGCAATTTCAAACATAACTTAGTCTATTCGCATCTTTACCTTATGAAATGTTGCACGAAGGCTAAACTAGCCAGTTAGACTTCTAAGAATACTAAACAGAGGGCAGCGGTCCACATTGATGCTTTGGAATTGCTCAACTCTCTCCAAATATGAGCTTTTAACGTTTTTGTGCAATTTCAAACATAACTTGGTCTATTCGCATCTTTACCTTACGAAAGGTTGCACAAAGGCTAAACGAGCAGGTTAGACTTCTAAGAACACTAAATAGAGTACAACGGTCCACATTGATCCTTTGGAATTGCTCAACTCTCACCATATATGAGCTTTTCACGTTTTTGTGCAATTTCAAACAGAACTTGGTCTATTCGAATCTTTGCCTTACGAAACATTGCACGAAGGCTAAACTAGCCAGTTAGACCTCTAAGAACACTAAATAGAGTACAACGGTCTACATTGATGCTTTGGAATTGCTCAACTCTCTCCACAGATAAGCATGTCACGTTTTAGTGCAATTTCAAACATAAGTTGGTCTATTCGCATCTTTACCTTACGAAACATTGCACGAAGGTTAAACTAGCACGTTAGATTTCTAAGAATACTAAATAGAGTACAACGGTCCACATTGATGCTTTGGAATTGGTCAACTCTCACCATATATGAGCTTTTCACGTTTTTGTGCAATTTCAAACATAACTTGGTCTATTCGCATCTTTACCTTGCGAAACATTGCACGAAGGCTAAACTAGCCAGTTAGACTTCTAAGAATGCTAAACAGAGTGCAACGGTCCACATTGATGCTTTGGAATTGCTCAACTCTCTCCACATACGAGCTTTTTACGTTTTTGTGCAATTTCAAACATAACTTGGCCTATTCGCATCTTTACCTTACGAAACGTTGCACGAAGGCTAAACTAGCACATGAGGCTTCTAAGAATACTAAATAGAGTACAACGGTCCACATTGATGCTTTGGAATTGCTCAACTCTCTCCATATACGAGCCTTTCACATTTTTGTGCAATTTCAAACATAACTTGGTCTATTCGCATCTTTACCTTACGAAACGTTGCACGAAGGCTAAACTAGCACGTTAGGCTTCTAAGAATGCTAAATAGAGTACAACGGTCCGCATTGATGCTTTGGAATTGCTCAAGTCTCACCATATATGAGCTTTTCACGTTTTTATGCAATTTCAAACATAACTTGGTCTATTCGCATCTTTACCTTACGAAATGTTGCACGAAGGCTAAACTAGCCAGTTAGACTTCTAAGAATACTAAACAGAGGGCAGCGGTCCACATTGATGCTTTGGAATTGCTCAACTCTCTCCAAATATGAGCTTTTAACGTTTTTGTGCAATTTCAAACATAACTTGGTCTATTCGCATCTTTACCTTACGAAAGGTTGCACAAAGGCTAAACGAGCAGGTTAGACTTCTAAGAACACTAAATAGAGTACAACGGTCCACATTGATGCTTTGGAATTGCTCAACTCTCACCATATATGAGCTTTTCACGTTTTTGTGCAATTTCAAACATAACTTGGTCTATTCGCATCTTTGCCTTACGAAACGTTGCACGAAGACTAAACTAGCCAGTTAGATTTCTAACAACACTAAACAGACTGCAACGGTCCACATTGATGCTTCGGAATTGCTTAACTCTCACCATATATGAGCTTTTAATGTTTTTGTGCAATTTCAAACATAACTTCGTCTATTCGCATCTTTACCTTACGGAACATTGCACGAAGGCTAAACTAGCCAGTTAGACTTCTAAGAATACTAAATAGAGTGCAACGGTCCACATTGATGCTTTGGAATTGCTCAACTCTCTCCACTTACGAGCTTTTCACGTTTTTGTGCAATTTCAAACATAACTTGGTCTTTTCGCATCTTTACCTTACGAAATGTTACACGAAGGCTAAACGAGGAAGTTAGACTTCGAAGAACTATAAATAGAGTACAACGGTCCACATTGATGCTTTGGAATTGCTCAACTCTCAGTATATATGAGCATTTCACGTTTTTGTGCAATTTCAAACATAACTTGGTCTATTCGCATCTTTGCCTTGCGAAACGTTGCACGAAGGCTAAACTAGCCAGTTAGACTTCTAAGAACCCTAAATAGAGTACAACGATCCATATTGATGCTTTGGAATTGCTCAACTCTCTCCATATATAAGCGTGTCACGTTTTAGTGTAATTTCAAACATAACTTGGTCTATTCGCATCTTTACCTTGCGAAATGTTACACGAAGGCTAAACTAGCACGTTAGACTTCTAAGAATGCTAAATAGAGTACAACGGTCCGCATTGATGCTTTGGAATTGCTCAAGTCTCACCATATATGAGCTTTTCACGTTTTTATGCAATTTCAAACATAACTTGGTCTATTCGCATCTTTACCTTACGAAATGTTGCACGAAGGCTAAACTAGCCAGTTAGACTTCTAAGAATACTAAACAGAGGGCAGCGGTCCACATTGATGCTTTGGAATTGCTCAACTCTCTCCAAATATGAGCTTTTAACGTTTTTGTGCAATTTCAAACATAACTTGGTCTATTCGCATCTTTACCTTACGAAAGGTTGCACAAAGGCTAAACGAGCAGGTTAGACTTCTAAGAACACTAAATAGAGTACAACGGTCCACATTGATGCTTTGGAATTGCTCAACTCTCACCATATATGAGCTTTTCACGTTTTTGTGCAATTTCAAACATAACTTGGTCTATTCGCATCTTTGCCTTACGAAACGTTGCACGAAGACTAAACTAGCCAGTTAGATTTCTAACAACACTAAACAGACTGCAACGGTCCACATTGATGCTTCGGAATTGCTTAACTCTCACCATATATGAGCTTTTAATGTTTTTGTGCAATTTCAAACATAACTTCGTCTATTCGCATCTTTACCTTACGGAACATTGCACGAAGGCTAAACTAGCCAGTTAGACTTCTAAGAATACTAAATAGAGTGCAACGGTCCACATTGATGCTTTGGAATTGCTCAACTCTCTCCACTTACGAGCTTTCCACGTTTTTGTGCAATTTCAAACATAACTTGGTCTTTTCGCATCTTTACCTTACGAAATGTTACACGAAGGCTAAACGAGGAAGTTAGACTTCTAAGAACTATAAATAGAGTACAACGGTCCACATTGATGCTTTGGAATTGCTCAACTCTCAGTATATATGAGCATTTCACGTTTTTGTGCAATTTCAAACATAACTTGGTCTATTCGCATCTTTGCCTTGCGAAACGTTGCACGAAGGCTAAACTAGCCAGTTAGACTTCTAAGAACCCTAAATAGAGTACAACGATCCATATTGATGCTTTGGAATTGCTCAACTCTCTCCATATATAAGCGTGTCACGTTTTAGTGTAATTTCAAACATAACTTGGTCTATTCGCATCTTTACCTTGCGAAATGTTACACGAAGGCTAAACTAGCACGTTAGACTTCTAAGAATGCTAAATAGAGTACAACGGTCCGCATTGATGCTTTGGAATTGCTCAAGTCTCACCATATATGAGCTTTTCACGTTTTTATGCAATTTCAAACATAACTTGGTCTATTCGCATCTTTACCTTACGAAATGTTGCACGAAGGCTAAACTAGCCAGTTAGACTTCTAAGAATACTAAACAGAGGGCAGCGGTCCACATTGATGCTTTGGAATTGCTCAACTCTCTCCAAATATGAGCTTTTAACGTTTTTGTGCAATTTCAAACATAACTTGGTCTATTCGCATCTTTACCTTACGAAAGGTTGCACAAAGGCTAAACGAGCAGGTTAGACTTCTAAGAACACTAAATAGAGTACAACGGTCCACATTGATGCTTTGGAATTGCTCAACTCTCAGTATATATGAGCATTTCACGTTTTTGTGCAATTTCAAACATAACTTGGTCTATTCGCATCTTTGCCTTACGAAACGTTGCACGAAGACTAAACTAGCCAGTTAGATTTCTAACAACACTAAACAGACTGCAATGGTCCACATTGATGCTTCGGAATTGCTTAACTCTCACCATATATGAGCTTTTAATGTTTTTGTGCAATTTCAAACATAACTTCGTCTATTCGCATCTTTACCTTACGGAACATTGCACGAAGGCTAAACTAGCCAGTTAGACTTCTAAGAATACTAAACAGAGTGCAACGGTCCACATTGATGCTTTGGAATTGCTCAACTCTCTCCACTTACGAGCTTTTCACGTTTTTGTGCAATTTCAAACATAACTTGGTCTTTTCGCATCTTTACCTTACGAAACGTTACACGAAGGCTAAACGAGGAAGTTAGACTTCTAAGAACTATAAATAGAGTACAACGGTCCACATTGATGCTTTGGAATTGCTCAACTCTCAGCATATATGAGCATTTCACGTTTTTGTGCAATTTCAAACATAACTTGGTCTATTCGCATCTTTGCCTTACGAAACGTTGCACGAAGACTAAACTAGCCAGTTAGATTTCTAACAACACTAAACAGACTGCAACGGTCCACATTGATGCTTCGGAATTGCTTAACTCTCACCATATATGAGCTTTTAATGTTTTTGTGCAATTTCAAACATAACTTCGTCTATTCGCATCTTTACCTTACGGAACATTGCACGAAGGCTAAACTAGCCAGTTAGACTTCTAAGAACCCAAAATAGAGTACAACGATTCATATTGATGCTTTGGAATTGCTCAACTCTCTCTATATATAGGCGTGTCATGTTTTAGTGTAATTTCAAACATAACTTGGTCTATTCGCATCTTTACCTTGCGAAATGTTACACGAAGGCTAAACTAGCACGTTAGACTTCTAAGAACACTAAATAGAGTACAACGGTCCACATTGATGCTTTGGAATTGCTCAACTCTCACCATATATGAGCTTTTCACGTTTTTGTGCAATTTCAAACATAACTTGGTCTATTCGCATCTT
This sequence comes from Tripterygium wilfordii, assembly GCF_013401445.1. Classification (NCBI taxonomy): domain Eukaryota; kingdom Viridiplantae; phylum Streptophyta; class Magnoliopsida; order Celastrales; family Celastraceae; genus Tripterygium; species Tripterygium wilfordii. Next base: position 4,775,868 of record NC_052232.1, on the reverse strand, counting down.
TGCCTTACGAAACGTTGCACGAAGACTAAACTAGCCAGTTAGATTTCTAACAACACTAAACAGACTGCAACGGTCCACATTGATGCTTCGGAATTGCTTAACTCTCACCATATATGAGCTTTTAATGTTTTTGTGCAATTTCAAACATAACTTCGTCTATTCGCATCTTTACCTTACGGAACATTGCACGAAGGCTAAACTAGCCAGTTAGACTTCTAAGAATACTAAACAGAGTGCAACGGTCCACATTGATGCTTTGGAATTGCTCAACTCTCTCCACTTACGAGCTTTTCACGTTTTTGTGCAATTTCAAACATAACTTGGTCTTTTCGCATCTTTACCTTACGAAATGTTACACGAAGGCTAAACGAGGAAGTTAGACTTCTAAGAACTATAAATAGAGTACAGCGGTCCACATTGATGCTTTGGAATTGCTCAACTCTCAGCATATATGAGCATTTCACGTTTTTGTGCAATTTCAAACATAACTTGGTCTATTCGCATCTTTGCCTTGCGAAACGTTGCACGAAGGCTAAACTAGCCAGTTAGACTTCTAAGAACCCTAAATAGAGTACAACGATCCATATTGATGCTTTGGAATTGCTCAACTCTCTCCATATATAAGCGTGTCACGTTTTAGTGTAATTTCAAACATAACTTGGTCTATTCGCATCTTTACCTTGCGAAATGTTACACGAAGGCTAAACTAGCACGTTAGACTTCTAAGAATGCTAAATAGAGTACAACGGTCCGCATTGATGCTTTGGAATTGCTCAAGTCTCACCATATATGAGCTTTTCACGTTTTTATGCAATTTCAAACATAACTTGGTCTATTCGCATCTTTACCTTACGAAATGTTGCACGAAGGCTAAACTAGCCAGTTAGACTTCTAAGAATACTAAACAGAGGGCAGCGGTCCACATTGATGCTTTGGAATTGCTCAACTCTCTCCAAATATGAGCTTTTAACGTTTTTGTGCAATTTCAAACATAACTTGGTCTATTCGCATCTTTACCTTACGAAAGGTTGCACAAAGGCTAAACGAGCAGGTTAGACTTCTAAGAACACTAAATAGAGTACAACGGTCCACATTGATGCTTTGGAATTGCTCAACTCTCACCATATATGAGCTTTTCACGTTTTTGTGCAATTTCAAACATAACTTGGTCTATTCGCATCTTTGCCTTACGAAACGTTGCACGAAGACTAAATTAGCCAGTTAGATTTCTAACAACACTAAACAGACTGCAACGGTCCACATTGATGCTTCGGAATTGCTTAACTCTCACCATATATGAGCTTTTAATGTTTTTGTGCAATTTCAAACATAACTTCGTCTATTCGCATCTTTACCTTACGGAACATTGCACGAAGGCTAAACTAGCCAGTTAGACTTCTAAGAACCCTAAATAGAGTACAACGATCCATATTGATGCTTTGGAATTGCTCAACTCTCTCCATATATAAGCGTGTCACGTTTTAGTGTAATTTCAAACATAACTTGGTCTATTCGCATCTTTACCTTGCGAAATGTTACACGAAGGCTAAACTAGCACGTTAGACTTCTAAGAATACTCAATAGAGTAAAACGGTCCACATTGATGCTTTGGAATTGCTCAACTCTCACCATATATGAGCTTTTCACGTTTTTGTGCAATTTCAAACATAACTTGGTCTATTCGCATCTTTACCTTACAAAACGTTGCACGAAGGCTAAACTAGCCAGTTAGACTTCTAAGAATACTAAACAGACTCCAACGGTCCACGTTGATGCTTTGGAATTGCTCAACTCCCTCCAAATACGAGCTTTTCACGTTTTTGTGCAATTTCAAACATAACTTGGTCTATTCGCATCTTTACCTTACGAAACGTTGCAGGAAAGCTCAACGAGCAGGTTAGACTTCTAAGAACACTAAATAGAGTACAACCGTCCACATTGATGTTTTGGAATTGCTCAACTCTCACCATATATAAGCTTTTCACGTTTTTGTGCAATTTCAAACATAACTTGGTCTATTCGAATCTTTGCCTTACGAAACGTTGCACGAAGGCTAAACTAGCTAGTTAGACTTCTAAGAATACTAAACAGAGTGCAACGGTCCACATTGATGCTTTGGAATTGCTCAACTCTCTCCACTTACGAGCTTTTCACGTTTTTGTGCAATTTCAAACATAACTTGGTCTATTCGCATCTTTGCCTTACGAAACGTTGCACGAAGGCTAAACTAGCCAGTTAGACTTCTAAGAACCCTAAATAGAGTACAACGATCCACATTGATGCTTTGGAATTGCTCAACTCTCTCCATATATAAGCGTGTCACGTTTTAGTGTAATTTCAAACATAACTTGGTCTATTCGCATCTTTACCATGCGAAATGTTGCACGAAGGCTAAACTAGCACGTTAGACTTCTAAGAATACTAAATAGAGTACAACGGTCCACATTGATGCTTTGGAATTGCTCAACTCTCACCATATATGAGCTTTTCACGTTTTTGTGCAATTTCAAACTTAACTTGGTCTATTCGCATCTTTACCTTACGAAACGTTCCACGAAGGCTAAACTCGATAGTTAGATTTCTAACAACACTAAACAGACTGCAACGGTCCACATTGATGCTTTGGAATTGATCAACTCTCTCCAAATACGAGCTTTTCACGTTTTTGTGCAATTTCAAACATAACTTGGTCTATTCGTATCTTTACCTTACGAAACGTTGCATGAAGGCTCAACGAACAGGTTAGACTTCTAAGAACACTAAATAGAGTACAACGGTCCACATTGATCCTTTGGAATTGCTCAACTCTCACCATATATGAGCTTTTCACGTTTTTGTGCAATTTCAAATAGAACTTGGTCTATTCGAATCTTTGCCTTACGAAACATTGCACGAAGGCTAAACTAGCCAGTTAGACCTCTAAGAACACTAAATAGAGTACAACGGTCTACATTGATGCTTTGGAATTGCTCAACTCTCTCCACAGATAAGCATGTCACGTTTTAGTGCAATTTCAAACATAAGTTGGTCTATTCGCATCTTTACCTTACGAAACATTGCACGAAGGTTAAACTAGCACGTTAGATTTCTAAGAATACTAAATAGAGTACAACGGTCCACATTGATGCTTTGGAATTGGTCAACTCTCACCATATATGAGCTTTTCACGTTTTTGTGCAATTTCAAACATAACTTGGTCTATTCGCATCTTTACCTTGCGAAACATTGCACGAAGGCTAAACTAGCCAGTTAGACTTCTAAGAATGCTAAACAGAGTGCAACGGTCCACATTGATGCTTTGGAATTGCTCAACTCTCTCCACATACGAGCTTTTTACGTTTTTGTGCAATTTCAAACATAACTTGGCCTATTCGCATCTTTACCTTACGAAACGTTGCACGAAGGCTAAACTAGCACATGAGGCTTCTAAGAATACTAAATAGAGTACAACGGTCCACATTGATGCTTTGGAATTGCTCAACTCTCTCCATATACGAGCCTTTCACGTTTTTGTGCAATTTCAAACATAACTTGGTCTATTCGCATCTTTACCTTACGAAACGTTGCACGAAGGCTAAACTAGCACGTTAGGCTTCTAAGAATGCTAAATAGAGTACAACGGTCCGCATTGATGCTTTGGAATTGCTCAAGTCTCACCATATATGAGCTTTTCACGTTTTTATGCAATTTCAAACATAACTTGGTCTATTCGCATCTTTACCTTACGAAATGTTGCACGAAGGCTAAACTAGCCAGTTAGACTTCTAAGAATACTAAACAGAGGGCAGCGGTCCACATTGATGCTTTGGAATTGCTCAACTCTCTCCAAATATGAGCTTTTAACGTTTTTGTGCAATTTCAAACATAACTTGGTCTATTCGCATCTTTACCTTACGAAAGGTTGCACAAAGGCTAAAGGAGCAGGTTAGACTTCTAAGAACACTAAATAGAGTACAACGGTCCACATTGATGCTTTGGAATTGCTCAACTCTCACCATATATGAGCTTTTCACGTTTTTGTGCAATTTCAAACATAACTTGGTCTATTCGCATCTTTGCCTTACGAAACGTTGCACGAAGACTAAACTAGCCAGTTAGATTTCTAACAACACTAAACAGACTGCAACGGTCCACATTGATGCTTCGGAATTGCTTAACTCTCACCATATATGAGCTTTTAATGTTTTTGTGCAATTTCAAACATAACTTCGTCTATTCGCATCTTTACCTTACGGAACATTGCACGAAGGCTAAACTAGCCAGTTAGACTTCTAAGAATACTAAACAGAGTGCAACGGTCCACATTGATGCTTTGGAATTGCTCAACTCTCTCCACTTACGAGCTTTTCACGTTTTTGTGCAATTTCAAACATTACTTGGTCTTTTCGCATCTTTACCTTACGAAACGTTACACGAAGGCTAAACGAGGAAGTTAGACTTCTAAGAACTATAAATAGAGTACAACGGTCCACATTGATGCTTTGGAATTGCTCAACTCTCAGCATATATGAGCATTTCACGTTTTTGTGCAATTTCAAACATAACTTGGTCTATTCGCATCTTTGCCTTGTGAAACGTTGCACGAAGGCTAAACTAGCCAGTTAGACTTCTAAGAACCCTAAATAGAGTACAACGATCCATATTGATGCTTTGGAATTGCTCAACTCTCTCCATATATAAGCGTGTCACGTTTTAGTGTAATTTCAAACATAACTTGGTCTATTCGCATCTTTACCTTGCGAAATGTTACACGAAGGCTAAACTAGCACGTTAGACTTCTAAGAATACTAAATAGAGTAAAACGGTCCACATTGATGCTTTGGAATTGCTCAACTCTCACCATATATGAGCTTTTCACGTTTTTGTGCAATTTCAAACATAACTTGGTCTATTCGCATCTTTACCTTACAAAACGTTGCACGAAGGCTAAACTAGCCAGTTAGACTTCTAAGAATACTAAACAGACTCCAACGGTCCACGTTGATGCTTTGGAATTGCTCAACTCCCTCCAAATACGAGCTTTTCACGTTTTTGTGCAATTTCAAACATAACTTGGTCTATTCGCATCTTTACCTTACGAAACGTTGCACGAAAGCTCAACGAGCAGGTTAGACTTCTAAGAACACTAAATAGAGTACAACGGTCCACATTAATGTTTTGGAATTGCTCAACTCTCACCATATATAAGCTTTTCACGTTTTTGTGCAATTTCAAACATAACTTGGTCTATTCGAATCTTTGCCTTACGAAACGTTGCACGAAGGCTAAACTAGCTAGTTAGACTTCTAAGAATACTAAACAGAGTGCAACGGTCCACATTGATGCTTTGGAATTGCTCAACTCTCTCCACTTACGAGCTTTTCACGTTTTTGTGCAATTTCAAACATAACTTGGTCTATTCGCATCTTTGCCTTACGAAACGTTGCACGAAGGCTAAACTAGCCAGTTAGACTTCTAAGAACCCTAAATAGAGTACAACGATCCACATTGATGCTTTGGAATTGCTCAACTCTCTCCATATATAAGCGTGTCACGTTTTAGTGTAATTTCAAACATAACTTGGTCTATTCGCATCTTTACCATGCGAAATGTTGCACGAAGGCTAAACTAGCACGTTAGACTTCTAAGAATACTAAATAGAGTACAACGGTCCACATTGATGCTTTGGAATTGCTCAACTCTCACCATATATGAGCTTTTCACGTTTTTGTGCAATTTCAAACTTAACTTGGTCTATTCGCATCTTTACCTTACGAAACGTTCCACGAAGGCTAAACTCGACAGTTAGATTTCTAACAACACTAAACAGACTGCAACGGTCCACATTGATGCTTTGGAATTGATCAACTCTCTCCAAATACGAGCTTTTCACGTTTTTGTGCAATTTCAAACATAACTTGGTCTATTCGTATCTTTACCTTACGAAACGTTGCATGAAGGCTCAACGAACAGGTTAGACTTCTAAGAACACTAAATAGAGTACAACGGTCCACATTGATCCTTTGGAATTGCTCAACTCTCACCATATATGAGCTTTTCACGTTTTTGTGCAATTTCAAACAGAACTTGGTCTATTCGAATCTTTGCCTTACGAAACATTGCACGAAGGCTAAACTAGCCAGTTAGACCTCTAAGAACACTAAATAGAGTACAACGGTCTACATTGATGCTTTGGAATTGCTCAACTCTCTCCACAGATAAGCATGTCATGTTTTAGTGCAATTTCAAACATAAGTTGGTCTATTCGCATCTTTACCTTACGAAACATTGCACGAAGGTTAAACTAGCACGTTAGATTTCTAAGAATACTAAATAGAGTACAACGGTCCACATTGATGCTTTGGAATTGGTCAACTCTCACCATATATGAGCTTTTCACGTTTTTGTGCAATTTCAAACATAACTTGGTCTATTCGCATCTTTACCTTGCGAAACATTGCACGAAGGCTAAACTAGCCAGTTAGACTTCTAAGAATGCTAAACAGAGTGCAACGGTCCACATTGATGCTTTGGAATTGCTCAACTCTCTCCACATACGAGCTTTTTACGTTTTTGTGCAATTTCAAACATAACTTGGCCTATTCGCATCTTTACCTTACGAAACGTTGCACGAAGGCTAAACTAGCACATGAGGCTTCTAAGAATACTAAATAGAGTACAACGGTCCACATTGATGCTTTGGAATTGCTCAACTCTCTCCATATACGAGCCTTTCACGTTTTTGTGCAATTTCAAACATAACTTGGTCTATTCGCATCTTTACCTTACGAAACGTTGCACGAAGGCTAAACTAGCACGTTAGGCTTCTAAGAATGCTAAATAGAGTACAACGGTCCGCATTGATGCTTTGGAATTGCTCAAGTCTCACCATATATGAGCTTTTCACGTTTTTATGCAATTTCAAACATAACTTGGTCTATTCGCATCTTTACCTTACGAAATGTTGCACGAAGGCTAAACTAGCCAGTTAGACTTCTAAGAATACTAAACAGAGGGCAGCGGTCCACATTGATGCTTTGGAATTGCTCAACTCTCTCCAAATATGAGCTTTTAACGTTTTTGTGCAATTTCAAACATAACTTGGTCTATTCGCATCTTTACCTTACGAAAGGTTGCACAAAGGCTAAAGGAGCAGGTTAGACTTCTAAGAACACTAAATAGAGTACAACGGTCCACATTGATGCTTTGGAATTGCTCAACTCTCACTATATATGAGCTTTTCACGTTTTTGTGCAATTTCAAACATAACTTGGTCTATTCGCATCTTTGCCTTACGAAACGTTGCACGAAGACTAAACTAGCCAGTTAGATTTCTAACAACACTAAACAGACTGCAACGGTCCACATTGATGCTTCGGAATTGCTTAACTCTCACCATATATGAGCTTTTAATGTTTTTGTGCAATTTCAAACATAACTTCGTCTATTCGCATCTTTACCTTACGGAACATTGCACGAAGGCTAAACTAGCCAGTTAGACTTCTAAGAATACTAAACAGAGTGCAACGGTCCACATTGATGCTTTGGAATTGCTCAACTCTCTCCACTTACGAGCTTTTCACGTTTTTGTGCAATTTCAAACATAACTTGGTCTTTTCGCATCTTTACCTTACGAAACGTTACACGAAGGCTAAACGAGGAAGTTAGACTTCTAAGAACTATAAATAGAGTACAACGGTCCACATTGATGCTTTGGAATTGCTCAACTCTCAGCATATATGAGCATTTCACGTTTTTGTGCAGTTTCAAACATAACTTGGTCTATTCGCATCTTTGCCTTGTGAAACGTTGCACGAAGGCTAAACTAGCCAGTTAGACTTCTAAGAACCCTAAATAGAGTACAACGATCCATATTGATGCTTTGGAATTGCTCAACTCTCTCCATATATAAGCGTGTCACGTTTTAGTGTAATTTCAAACATAACTTGGTCTATTCGCATCTTTACCTTGCGAAATGTTACACGAAGGCTAAACTAGCACGTTAGACTTCTAAGAATACTAAATAGAGTAAAACGGTCCACATTGATGCTTTGGAATTGCTCAACTCTCACCATATATGAGCTTTTCACGTTTTTGTGCAATTTCAAACATAACTTGGTCTATTCGCATCTTTACCTTACAAAACGTTGCACAAAGGCTAAACTAGCCAGTTAGACTTCTAAGAATACTAAACAGACTCCAACGGTCCACGTTGATGCTTTGGAATTGCTCAACTCCCTCCAAATACGAGCTTTTCACGTTTTTGTGCAATTTCAAACATAACTTGGTCTATTCGCATCTTTACCTTACGAAACGTTGCAGGAAAGCTCAACGAGCAGGTTAGACTTCTAAGAACACTAAATAGAGTACAACCGTCCACATTGATGTTTTGGAATTGCTCAACTCTCACCATATATAAGCTTTTCACGTTTTTGTGCAATTTCAAACATAACTTGGTCTATTCGAATCTTTGCCTTACGAAACGTTGCACGAAGGCTAAACTAGCTAGTTAGACTTCTAAGAATACTAAACAGAGTGCAACGGTCCACATTGATGCTTTGGAATTGCTCAACTCTCTCCACTTACGAGCTTTTCACGTTTTTGTGCAATTTCAAACATAACTTGGTCTATTCGCATCTTTGCCTTACGAAACGTTGCACGAAGGCTAAACTAGCCAGTTAGACTTCTAAGAACCCTAAATAGAGTACAACGATCCACATTGATGCTTTGGAATTGCTCAACTCTCTCCATATATAAGCGTGTCACGTTTTAGTGTAATTTCAAACATAACTTGGTCTATTCGCATCTTTACCATGCGAAATGTTGCACGAAGGCTAAACTAGCACGTTAGACTTCTAAGAATACTAAATAGAGTACAACGGTCCACATTGATGCTTTGGAATTGCTCAACTCTCAGCATATATGAGCATTTCACGTTTTTGTGCAATTTCAAACATAACTTGGTCTATTCGCATCTTTACCTTACAAAACGTTGCACGAAGGCTAAACTAGCCAGTTAGACTTCTAAGAATACTAAACAGACTGCAACGGTCCACGTTGATGCTTTGGAATTGCTCAATTCCCTCCAAATACGAGCTTTTCACGTTTTTGTGCAATTTCAAACATAACTTGGTCTATTCGCATCTTTACCTTAGGAAACGTTGCACGAAAGCTCAACGAGCAGGTTAGACTTCTAAGAACACTAAATACAGTACCACGGTCCACATTGATGTTTTGGAATTGCTCAACTCTCACCATATATGAGCTTTTCACGTTTTTGTGCAATTTCAAACATAACTTGGTCTATTCGCATCTTTACCTTACAAAACGTTGCACAAAGGCTAAACTAGCCAGTTAGACTTCTAAGAATACTAAACAGACTCCAACGGTCCACGTTGATGCTTTGGAATTGCTCAACTCCCTCCAAATACGAGCTTTTCACGTTTTTGTGCAATTTCAAACATAACTTGGTCTATTCGCATCTTTACCTTACGAAACGTTGCAGGAAAGCTCAACGAGCAGGTTAGACTTCTAAGAACACTAAATAGAGTACAACCGTCCACATTGATGTTTTGGAATTGCTCAACTCTCACCATATATAAGCTTTTCACGTTTTTGTGCAATTTCAAACATAACTTGGTCTATTCGAATCTTTGCCTTACGAAACGTTGCACGAAGGCTAAACTAGCTAGTTAGACTTCTAAGAATACTAAACAGAGTGCAACGGTCCACATTGATGCTTTGGAATTGCTCAACTCTCTCCACTTACGAGCTTTTCACGTTTTTGTGCAATTTCAAACAGAACTTGGTCTTTTCGCATCTTTACCTTACGAAACGTTGCACGAAGGCTAAACAAGGAAGTTAGACTTCTAAGAACTATAAATAGAGTACAACGGTCCACATTGATGCTTTGGAATTGCTCAACTCTCAGCATATATGAGCATTTCACGTTTTTGTGCAATTTCAAACATAACTTGGTCTATTCGCATCTTTACCTTACAAAACGTTGCACGAAGGCTAAACTAGCCAGTTAGACTTCTAAGAATACTAAACAGACTGCAACGGTCCACGTTGATGCTTTGGAATTGCTCAAGTCCCTCCAAATACGAGCTTTTCACGTTTTTGTGCAATTTCAAACATAACTTGGTCTATTCGCATCTTTACCTTAGGAAACGTTGCACGAAAGCTCAACGAGCAGGTTAGACTTCTAAGAACACTAAATACAGTACAACGGTCCACATTGATGTTTTGGAATTGCTCAACTCTCACCATATATGAGCTTTTCACGTTTTTGTGCAATTTCAAACATAACTTGGTCTATTCGAATCTTTGCCTTACGGAACATTGCACGAAGGCTAAACTAGCCAGTTAGACTTCTAAGAATACTAAACAGAGTGCAACGGTCCACATTGATGCTTTGGAATTGCTCAACTCTCTCCAAATACGAGCTTTTCACGTTTTTGTGCAATTTCAAACATAACTTGGTCTATTCGCATCTTTACCTAACGAAACGTTGCTTCAATGCTCAACGAGCAAGTTAGACTTCTAAGAACACTAAATAGAGTACAACAGTCCACATTGATGCTTTGGAATTGCTCAACTCTCACCATATAGGAGCTTTTCATGTTTTTGTGCAATTTCAAACTTAACTTGGTCTATTCGCATCTTTACCTTACGAAACGTTGCACGAAGGCTAAACTAGACAGTTAAATTTCTAACAACACTAAACAGACTGGAACGGTCCACATTGATGCTTTGGAATTGATCAACTCTCTCCAAATACGAGCTTTTCACGTTTTTGTGCAATTTCAAACATAACTTGGTCTATTCGTATCTTTACCTTACGAAACGTTGCATGAAGGCTCAACGAACATGTTAGACTTCTAAGAACACTAAATAGAGTACAACGGTCCACATTGATGCTTTGGAATTGCTCAACTCTCACCATATATGAGCTTTTCACGTTTTTGTGCAATTTCAAACAGAACTTGGTCTATTCGAATCTTTGCCTTACGAAACATTGCACGAAGGCTAAACTAGCTAGTTAGACCTCTAAGAACACTAAATAGAGTACAACGGTCTACATTAATGCTTTGGAATTGCTCAACTCTCTCCACAGATAAGCATGTCACGTTTTAGTGCAATTTCAAACATAAGTTGGTCTATTCGCATCTTTACCTTACGAAACATTGCACGAAGGCTAAACTAGCACGTTAGATTTCTACGAATACTAAATAGAGTACAACGGTCCACATTGATGCTTTGGAATTGGTCAACTCTCACCATATATGAGCTTTTCACGTTTTTGTGCAATTTCAAACATAACTTGGTCTATTCATATCTTTACCTTGCGAAACATTGCACGAAGGCTAAACTAGCCAGTTAGACTTCTAAGAATGCTAAACAGAGTGCAACGGTCCACATTGATGCTTTGGAATTGCTCAACTCTCTCCACATACGAGCTTTTCACGTTTTTGTGCAATTTCAAACATAACTTGGCCTATTCGCATCTTTACCTTACGAAACGTTGCACGAAGGCTAAACTAGCACATGAGGCTTCTAAGAATACTAAATAGAGTACAACGGTCCACATTGATGCTTTGGAATTGCTCAACTCTCTCCATATATGAGCCTTTCACATTTTTGTGCAATTTCAAACATAACTTGGTCCATTCGCATCTTTACCTTACGAAACGTTGCACGAAGGCTAAACTAGCACGTTAGGCTTCTAGGAATGCTAAATAGAGTACAACGGTCCGCATTGATGCTTTGGAATTGCTCAACTCTCACCATATATGAGCTTTTCACGTTTTTATGCAATTTCAAACAGAACTTGGTCTATTCGCATCTTTACCTTACGAAATGTTGCACGAAGGCTAAACTAGCCAGTTAGACTTCTAAGAATACTAAACAGAGGGCAGCGGTCCACATTGATGCTTTGGAATTGCTCAACTCTCTCCAAATATGAGCTTTTAACGTTTTTGTGCAATTTCAAACATAACTTGGTCTATTCGCATCTTTACCTTACGAAAGGTTGCACAAAGGCTAAACGAGCAGGTTAGACTTCTAAGAACACTAAATAGAGTACAACGGTCCACATTGATGCTTTGGAATTGCTCAACTCTCACCATATATGAGCTTTTCACGTTTTTGTGCAATTTCAAACATAACTTGGTCTATTCGCATCTTTGCCTTACGAAACGTTGCACGAAGACTAAACTAGCCAGTTAGATTTCTAACAACACTAAACAGACTGCAACGGTCCACATTGATGCTTCGGAATTGCTTAACTCTCACCATATATGAGCTTTTAATGTTTTTGTGCAATTTCAAACATAACTTCATCTATTCACATCTTTACCTTACGGAACATTGCACGAAGGCTAAACTAGCCAGTTAGACTTCTAAGAATACTAAACAGACTGCAATGGTCCACATTGATGCTTTGGAATTGCTCAACTCTCTCCACTTACGAGCTTTTCACGTTTTTGTGCAATTTCAAACATAACTTGGTCTTTTCGCATCTTTACCTTACGAAACGTTGCACGAAGACTAAACTAGCCAGTTAGATTTCTAACAACACTAAACAGACTGCAACGGTCCACATTGATGCTTCGGAATTGCTTAACTCTCACCATATATGAGCTTTTAATGTTTTTGTGCAATTTCAAACATAACTTCATCTATTCACATCTTTACCTTACGGAACATTGCACGAAGGCTAAACTAGCCAGTTAGACTTCTAAGAATACTAAACAGACTGCAATGGTCCACATTGATGCTTTGGAATTGCTCAACTCTCTCCACTTACGAGCTTTTCACGTTTTTGTGCAATTTCAAACATAACTTGGTCTTTTCGCATCTTTACCTTACGAAACGTTACACGAAGGCTAAACGAGGAAGTTAGACTTCTAAGAACTATAAATAGAGTACAACGGTCCATATTGATGCTTTGGAATTGCTCAACTCTCAGCATATATGAGCATTTCACGTTTTTGTGCAATTTCAAACATAACTTGGTCTATTCGCATCTTTGCCTTGCGAAACGTTGCACGAAGGCTAAACTAGCCAGTTAGACTTCTAAGAACCCTAAATAGAGTACAACGATCCACATTGATGCTTTGGAATTGCTCAACTCTCTCCATATATAAGCGTGTCACGTTTTAGTGTAATTTCAAACATAACTTGGTCTATTCGCATCTTTACCTTGCGAAATGTTGCACGAAGGCTAAACTAGCACGTTAGACTTCTAAGAATACTAAATAGAGTACAACGGTCCACATTGATGCTTTGGAATTGCTCAACTCTCACCATATATGAGCTTTTCACGTTTTTGTGCAATTTCAAACATAACTTGGTCTATTCGTATCTTTACCTTGCAAAACGTTGCACGAAGGCTAAACTAGCCAGTTAGACTTCTAAGAATACTAAACAGACTGCAACGGTCCACGTTGATGCTTTGGAATTGCTCAACTCCCTCCAAATACGAGCTTTTCACGTTTTTGTGCAATTTCAAACATAACTTGGTCTATTCGCATCTTTACCTTACGAAACGTTGCACGAAAGCTCAACGAGCAGGTTAGACTTCTAAGAACACTAAATAGAGTACAACCGTCCACATTGATGTTTTGGAATTGCTCAACTCTCACCATATATAAGCTTTTCACGTTTTTGTGCAATTTCAAACATAACTTGGTCTATTCGAATCTTTGCCTTACGAAACGTTGCACGAAGGCTAAACTAGCCAGTTAGACTTCTAGGAATACTAAACAGAGTGCAACGGTCCACATTGATGCTTTGGAATTGCTCAACTCTCTCCACTTACGAGCTTTTCACGTTTTTGTGCAATTTCAAACATAACTTGGCCTTTTCGCATCTTTACCTTACGAAACGTTGCACGAAGGCTAAACAAGGAAGTTAGACTTCTAAGAACTATAAATAGAGTACAACGGTCCACATTGATGCTTTGGAATTGCTCAACTCTCAGCATATATGAGCATTTCACGTTTTTGTGCAATTTCAAACATAACTTGGTCTATTCGCATCTTTGCCTTGCGAAACGTTGCACGAAGGCTAAACTAGCCAGTTAGACTTCTAAGAACCCTAAATAGAGTACAACGATCCACATTGATGCTTTGGAATTGCTCAACTCTCTCCATATATAAGCGTGTCACGTTTTAGTGTAATTTCAAACATAACTTGGTCTATTCGCATCTTTACCTTGCGAAATGATGCACGAAGGCTAAACTAGCACGTTAGACTTCTAAGAATACTAAATAGAGTAAAACGGTCCACATTGATGCTTTGGAATTGCTCAACTCTCACCATATATGAGCTTTTCACGTTTTTGTGCAATTTCAAACATAACTTGGTCTATTCGCATCTTTACCTTACGAAACGTTGCACGAAAGCTCAACGAGCAGGTTAGACTTCTAAGAACACTAAATAGAGTACAACCGTCCACATTGATGTTTTGGAATTGCTCAACTCTCACCATATATAAGCTTTTCACGTTTTTGTGCAATTTCAAACATAACTTGGTCTATTCGAATCTTTGCCTTACGAAACGTTGCACGAAGGCTAAACTAGCCAGTTAGACTTCTAGGAATACTAAACAGAGTGCAACGGTCCACATTGATGCTTTGGAATTGCTCAACTCTCTCCACTTACGAGCTTTTCACGTTTTTGTGCAATTTCAAACATAACTTGGCCTTTTCGCATCTTTACCTTACGAAACGTTGCACGAAGGCTAAACAAGGAAGTTAGACTTCTAAGAACTATAAATAGAGTACAACGGTCCACATTGATGCTTTGGAATTGCTCAACTCTCAGCATATATGAGCATTTCACGTTTTTGTGCAATTTCAAACATAACTTGGTCTATTCGCATCTTTTCCTTGCGAAACGTTGCACGAAGGCTAAACTAGCCAGTTAGACTTCTAAGAACCCTAAATAGAGTACAACGATCCACATTGATGCTTTGGAATTGCTCAACTCTCTCCATATATAAGCGTGTCACGTTTTAGTGTAATTTCAAACATAACTTGGTCTATTCGCATCTTTACCTTGCGAAATGATGCACGAAGGCTAAACTAGCACGTTAGACTTCTAAGAATACTAAATAGAGTAAAACGGTCCACATTGATGCTTTGGAATTGCTCAACTCTCACCATATATGAGCTTTTCACGTTTTTGTGCAATTTCAAACATAACTTGGTCTATTCGCATCTTTACCTTACAAAACGTTGCATGAAGGCTAAACTAGCCAGTTAGACTTCTAAGAATACTAAACAGACTGCAACCGTCCACGTTGATGCTTTGGAATTGCTCAACTCCCTCCAAATACGAGCTTTTCACATTTTTGTGCAATTTCAAACATAACTTGGTCTATTCGCATCTTTACCTTACGAAACGTTGCACGAAAGCTCAACGAGCAGCTTAGACTTCTAAGAACACTAAATAGAGTACAACGGTCCACATTGATGTTTTGGAATTGCTCAACTCTCACCATATATGAGCTTTTCACGTTTTTGTGCAATTTCAAACATAACTTGGTCTATTCGAATCTTTGCCTTACGAAACGTTGCACGAAGGCTAAACTAGCCAGTTAGGCCTCTAAGAACACTAAATAGAGTACAACGGTCTACATTGATGCTTTGGAATTGCTCAATTCTCTCCATAGATAGGCTTGTCACGTTTTTGTGCAATTTCAAACATAACTTGGTGTATTCACATCTTTGCCTTATGAAACGTTGCACGGAGACTAAACTAGCACGTTAGACTTCTAAGAATACTAAATAGAGTACAACAGTCCACATTGATGCGTTGGAATTGCTCAACTCTCACCATATATGAGCTTTTCACGTTTTTGTGCAATTTCAAACATAACTTGGTCTATTCGCATCTTTACCTTACGAAATGTTGCACGAAGGCTAAACTAGCACGTTAGACTTCTAAGAATACTAAATAGAGTAAAACGGTCCACATTGATGCTTTGGAATTGCTCAACTCTCACCATATATGAGCTTTTCACGTTTTTGTGCAATTTCAAACATAACTTGGTCTATTCGCATCTTTACCTTACAAAACGTTGCACGAAGGCTAAACTATCCGGTTAGATTTCCAACAACACTAAACAGACTGCAACGGTCCACATTGATGCTTTGGAATTGCTCAACTCTCTCCAAATACGAGCTTTCCACATTTTTGTGCAATTTCAAACATAACTTGGTCTATTCGCATCTTTACCTTACGAAACGTTGCATGAGGCTCAACGAGCAGGTTAGACTTCTAAGGACACTAAATAGAGTACAACGGTCCATATTCATGCTTTGGAATTGCTCAACTCTCACCATATATGAGCTTTTCACGTTTTTGTGCAATTTCAAACATTACTTGGTGTATTCGCATCTTTGCCTTACGAAACGTTGCACGAAGACTAAACTAGCACGTTAGACTTCTAAGAATACTAAATAGAGTACAATAGTCCACATTGTTGCGTTGGAATTGCTCAACTCTCACCATATATGAGCTTTTCACGTTTTTGTGCAATTTCAAACATAACTTGGTCTATTCGCATCTTTACCTTACGAAATGTTGCACGAAGGCTAAACTAGCCAGTTAGATTTCCAACAACACTAAACAGACTGCAACGGTCCACATTGATGCTTTGGAATTGCTCAACTCTCTCCAAATACGAGCTTTTCACATTTTTGTGCAATTTCAAACATAACTTGGTCTTTTCGCATCTTTACCTTACCAAACGTTGCACGAAAGCTCAACGAGCAGGTTAGACTTCTATGAATACTAAAAAGAGTACAACAGTCCACATTGATGCTTTGGAATTGCTCAACTCTCACCATATATGAGCTTTTCACGTTTTTGTGTAATTTCAAACATAACTTGGTCTATTCGCATCTTTACCTTACGAAACGTTGCACGAAGGCTAAACTATCCAGTTAGATTTCTAACAACACTAAACAGACTACAACGGTCCACATTGATGCTTTGGAATTGCTCAACTCTCTCCAAATACGAGCTTTCCACATTTTTGTGCAATTTCAAACATAACTTGGTCTATTCGCATCTTTACCTTACGAAACGTTGCATGAAGGCTCAACGAGCAGGTTAGACTTCTAAGGACACTAAATAGAGTACAACGGTCCACATTGATGCTTTGGAATTGCTCAACTCTCACCATATATGAGCTTCTCACGTTTTTGTGCAATTTCAAACATAACTTGGTGTATTCGCATCTTTGCCTTACGAAACGTTGCACGAAGACTAAACTAGCACGTTAGACTTCTAAGAATACTAAATAGAGTACAACAGTCCACATTCATGCGTTGGAATTGCTCAACTCTCACCATATATGAGCTTTTCACTTTTTTGTGCAATTTCAAACATAACTTGGTCTATTCGCATCTTTACCTTACAAAACGTTGCACGAAGGCTAAACTAGCCAGTTAGATTTCCAACAACACTAAACAGACTGCAACGGTCCACATTGATGCTTTGGAATTGCTAAACTCTCTCCAAATACGAGCTTTTCACATTTTTATGCAATTTCAAACATAACTTGGTCTTTTCGCATCTTTACCTTACGAAACGTTGCACGAAGGCTAAACTAACAGTTAGATTTCTAAGACCACTAAACAGAGTGCAACGGTCCACATTGATGCTTCGGAATTGCTCAACTCTCTCCACATACAAGCTTTTCACGTTTTTGTGCAATTTCAAACATAACTTGGTCTTTTCGCATCTTTACCTTACGAAACGTTGCACGAAGGCTAAACGAGGAAGTTAGACTTCCAAAGAACTATAAATAGAGTACAACGGTCCACATTGATGTTTTGGAATTGCTCAACTCTCACCATATATGAGCTTTTCACGTTTTTGTGCAATTTCAAACATAACTTGGTCTATTCGAATCTTTGCCTTACAAAACGTTGCACGAAGGCTAAACTAGCCAGTTAGGCCTCTAAGAACACTAAATAGAGTACAACGGTCTACATTGATGCTTTGCAATTGCTCAATTCTCTCCATAGATAGGCTTGTCACGTTTTTGTGCAATTTCAAACATAACTTGGTGTATTCGCATCTTTGCCTTACGAAACGTTGCACGGAGACTAAACTAGCACGTTAGACTTCTAAGAATACTAAATAGAGTACAACAGTCCACATTGATGCGTTGGAATTGCTCAACTCTCACCATATATGAGCTTTTCACGTTTTTGTGCAATTTCAAACATAACTTGGTCTATTCGCATCTTTACCTTACGAAATGTTGCACGAAGGCTAAACTAGCACGTTAGACTTCTAAGAATACTAAATAGAGTAAAACGGTCCACATTGATGCTTTGGAATTGCTCAACTCTCACCATATATGAGCTTTTCACGTTTTTGTGCAATTTCAAACATAACTTGGTCTATTCGCATCTTTACCTTACAAAACGTTGCATGAAGGCTCAACGAGCAGGTTAGACTTCAAAGGACACTAAATAGAGTACAACGGTCCACATTGATGCTTTGGAATTGCTCAACTCTCACCATATATGAGCTTTTCACGTTTTTGTGCAATTTCAAACATTACTTGGTGTATTCGCATCTTTGCCTTACGAAACGTTGCACGAAGACTAAACTAGCACGTTAGACTTCTAAGAATACTAAATAGAGTACAACAGTCCACATTGATGCGTTGGAATTGCTCAACTCTCACCATATATGAGCTTTTCACGTTTTTGTGCAATTTCAAACATAACTTGGTCTATTCGCATCTTTACCTTACGAAATGTTGCACGAAGGCTAAACTAGCCAGTTAGATTTCCAACAACACTAAACAGACTGCAACGGTCCACATTGATGCTTTGGAATTGCTCAACTCTCTCCAAATACGAGCTTTACACATTTTTGTGCAATTTCAAACATAACTTGGTCTTTTCGCATCTTTACCTTAACAAACGTTGCACGAAGGCTAAACTAACAGTTAGATTTCTAAGACCACTAAACAGAGTGCAACGGTCCACATTGATGCTTCGGAATTGCTCAACTCTCTCCACATACAAGCTTTTCACATTTTTATGCAATTTCAAACATAACTTGGTCTTTTCGCATCTTTACCTTACGAAGCGTTGCACGAAGGCTAAACTAACAGTTAGATTTCTAAGACCACTAAACAGAGTGCAACGGTCCACATTGATGCTTCGGAATTGCTCAACTCTCTCCACATACAAGCTTTTCACGTTTTTGTGCAATTTCAAACATAACTTGGTCTTTTCGCATCTTTACCTTACGAAACGTTGCACGAAGGCTAAACGAGGAAGTTAGACTTCCAAAGAACTATAAATAGAGTACAACGGTCCACATTGATGTGTTGGAATTGCTCAACTCTCACCATATATGAGCTTTTCACGTTTTTGTGCAATTTCAAACATAACTTGGTCTATTCGAATCTTTGCCTTACGAAACGTTGCACGAAGGCTAAACTAGCCAGTTAGGCCTCTAAGAACACTAAATAGAGTACAACGGTCTACATTGATGCTTTGGAATTGCTCAATTCTCTCCATAGATAGGCTTGTCACGTTTTTTGTGCAATTTCAAACATACTTGGTGTATTCGCATCTTTGCCTTACGAAACGTTGCACGGAGACTAAAACTAGCACGTTAGACTTCTAAGAATACTAAATAGAGTACAACAGTCCACATTGATGCGTTGGAATTGCTCAACTCTCACCATATATGAGCTTTTCACGTTTTTGTGCAATTTCAAACAATAACTTGGTCTATTCGCATCTTTACCTTACGAAATGTTGCACGAAGGCTAAACTAGCCACGTTAGACTTCTAAGAATACTAAATAGAGTAAAAACGGTCCACATTGATGCTTTGGAATTGCTCAACTCTCACCATATATGAGCTTTTCACGTTTTTGTGCAATTTCAAACATAACTTGGTCTATTCGCATCTTTACCTTACAAAACGTTGCATGAAGGCTCAACGAGCAGGTTAGACTTCTAAGGACACTAAATAGAGTACAACGGTCCATATTGATGCTTTGGAATTGCTCAACTCTCACCATATATGAGCTTTTCACGTTTTTGTGCAATTTCAAACATTACTTGGTGTATTCGCATCTTTGCCTTACGAAACGTTGCACGAAGACTAAACTAGCACGTTAGACTTCTAAGAATACTAAATAGAGTACAACAGTCCACATTGATGCGTTGGAATTGCTCAACTCTCACCATATATGAGCTTTTCACGTTTTTGTGCAATTTCAAACATAACTTGGTCTATTCGCATCTTTACCTTACGAAATGTTGCACGAAGGCTAAACTAGCCAGTTAGATTTCCAACAGCACTAAACAGACTGCAACGTCCACATTGATGCTTTGGAATTGCTCAACTCTCTCCAAATACGAGCTTTTCACATTTTTGTGCAATTTCAAACATAACTTGGTCTTTTTGCATCTTTACCTTACCAAACGTTGCACGAAGGCTAAACTAACAGTTAGATTTCTAAGACCACTAAACAGAGTGCAACGGTCCACATTGATGCTTCGGAATTGCTCAACTCTCTCCACATACAAGCTTTTCACGTTTTTGTGCAATTTCAAACATAACTTGGTCTTTTCGCATATTTACCTTACGAAACGTTGCACGAAGGCTAAACGAGGAAGTTAGACTTCCAAAGAACTATAAATAGAGTACAACGGTCCAAATTGATGCTTTGGAATTGCTCAACTCTCAGCATATATGAGCATTTCACGTTTTTGTGCAATTTCAAACATAACTTGGTCTATTCGCATCTTTGCCTTGCGAAACGTTGCACGAAGGCTAAACTAGCCAGTTAGACTTCTAAGAACCCTAAATAGAGTACAACGATCCACATTGATGCTTTGGAATTGCTCAACTCTCTCCATATATAAGCGTGTCACGTTTTAGTGTAATTTCAAACATAACTTGGTCTATTCGCATCTTTACCTTGCGAAATGTTACACGAAGGCTAAACTAGCACGTTAGACTTCTGAGAATACTAAATAGAGTAAAACGGTCCACATTGATGCTTTGGAATTGCTCAACTCTCACCATATATGAGCTTTTCACGTTTTTGTGCAATTTCAAACATAACTTGGTCTATTCGCATCTTTACCATACTAAACGTTGCACGAAGGCTAAACTAGCCAGTTAGACTTCTAAGAATACTAAACAGACTGCAACGGTCCACGTTGATGCTTTGGAATTGCTCAACTCCCTCCAAATACGAGCTTTTCACGTTTTTGTGCAATTTCAAACATAACTTGGTCTATTCGCATCTTTGCCTTACGAAACGTTGCACGAAAGCTCAATGAGCAGGTTAGACTTCTAAGAACACTAAATAGAGTACAACGGTCCACATTGATGTTTTGGAATTGCTCAACTCTCACCATATATGAGCTTTTCACGTTTTTGTGCAATTTCAAACATAACTTGGTCTATTCGAATCTTTGCCTTACGAAACGTTGCACGAAGGCTAAACTAGCCAGTTAGGCCTCTAAGAACACTAAATAGAGTACAACGGTCTACATTGATGTTTTGGAATTGCTCAATTCTCTCCATAGATAAGCATGTCACGTTTTAGTGCAATTTCAAACATAACTTGGTCTATTCGCATCTTTACCTTACGAAACGTTGCACGAAGGCTAAACTAGCACGTTAGACTTCTAAGAATACTAAAAAGAGTACAACAGTCCACATTGATGCTTTGGAATTGCTCAACTCTCACCATATATGAGCTTTTCACGTTTTTGTGTAATTTCAAACATAACTTGGTCTATTCGCATCTTTACCTTACGAAACGTTGCACGAAGGCTAAACTATCCAGTTAGATTTCTAACAACACTAAACAGACTGCAACGGTCCACATTGATGCTTTGGAATTGCTCAACTCTCTCCAAATACGAGCTTTCCACATTTTTGTGCAATTTCAAACATAACTTGGTCTATTCGCATCTTTACCTTACAAAACGTTGCACGAAGGCTAAACTAGCCAGTTAGACTTCTAAGAATACTAAACAGACTGCAACGGTCCACGTTGATGCTTTGGAATTGCTCAACTCCCTCCAAATACGAGCTTTTCACGTTTTTGTGCAATTTCAAACATAACTTGGTCTATTCGCATCTTTACCTTACGAAACGTTGCACGAAAGCTCAACGAGCAGGTTAGACTTCTAAGAACACTAAATAGAGTACAACGGTCCACATTGATGTTTTGGAATTGCTCAACTCTCACCATATATGAGCTTTTCACGTTTTTGTGCAATTTCAAACATAACTTGGTCTATTCGAATCTTTGCCTTACGAAACGTTGCACGAAGGCTAAACTAGCCAGTTAGGCCTCTAAGAACACTAAATAGAGTACAACGGTCTACATTGATGCTTTGGAATTGCTCAATTCTCTCCATAGATAAGCATGTCACGTTTTAGTGCAATTTCAAACATAACTTGGTCTATTCGCATCTTTACCTTACGAAACGTTGCACGAAGGCTAAACTAGCACGTTAGACTTCTAAGAATACTAAAAAGAGTACAACAGTCCACATTGATGCTTTGGAATTGCTCAACTCTCACCATATATGAGCTTTTCATGTTTTTGTGTAATTTCAAACATAACTTGGTCTATTCGCATCTTTACCTTACGAAACGTTGCACGAAGGCTAAACTATCCAGTTAGATTTCTAACAACACTAAACAGACTGCAACGGTCCACATTGATGCTTTGGAATTGCTCAACTCTCTCCAAATACGAGCTTTCCACATTTTTGTGCAATTTCAAACATAACTTGGTCTATTCGCATCTTTACCTTACGAAACGTTGCATGAAGGCTCAACGAGCAGGTTAGACTTCTAGGACACTAAATAGAGTACAAACGGTCCACATTGATGCTTTGGAATTGCTCAACTCCTCACCATATATGAGCTTTTCACGTTTTTGTGCAATTTCAAACATAACTTGGTCTATTCGCATCTTTACCTTACGAAACGTTGCACGAAGCTAAACTAGCACGTTAGACTTCTAAAATACTAAATAGAGTACAACGGTCCACATTGATGCTTTGGAATTGCTCAACTCTCACCATATATGAGCTTTTCACTTTTTTGTGCAATTTCAAACATAACTTGGTCTATTCGCATCTTTACCTTACGAAACGTTGCACGAAGGCTAAACTAGCCAGTTAGATTTCAAAAACACTAAACAGAGTAACGGTCCACATTGATGCTTTGGAATTGCTCAACTCTCTCCAATACGAGCTTTTCACTTTTTGTGCAATTTCAAACATAACTTGGTCTATTCGCATCTTTACCTTACGAAACGTTGCACGAAGGCTAAACTAGCCAGTTAGACTTCTAAGAACACTAAACAGAGTGCAACGGTCCACATTGATGCTTTGGAATTGCTCAACTCTCTCCAATACGAGCTTTTCACGTTTTTGTGCAATTTCAAACATAACTTGGTCTATTCGCATCTTTACCTTACGAAACGTTGCACGAAGGCTAAACTAGCAGTTAGACTTCTAAGAACTACTAAATAGAGTACAACGGTCCACATTGATGCTTTGGAATTGCTCAACTCTCACATATATGAGCTTTTCACTTTTTGTGCAATTTCAAACATAACTTGGTCTATTCGCATCTTTCCTTACGAAACGTTGCACGAAGGCTAAACTAGCCAGTTAGACTTCTAAGAACTAAATAGAGTACAACGTCCACATTGATGCTTTGGAATTGCTCAACTCTCTCCAATATAAGCTTTTCACGTTTTAGTGTAATTTCAAACATAACTTGGTCTATTCGCATCTTTACCTTGCGAAACGTTGCACGAAGGCTAAACTAGCACGTTAGACTTCTAAGAATACTAAATAGAGTACAACGGTCCACATTGATGCTTTGGAATTGCTCAACTCTCACCATATATGAGCTTTTCACGTTTTTGTGCAATTTCAAACATAACTTGGTCTATTCGCATCTTTACGTTACAAAACGTTGCACGAAGGCTAAACTAGCTAGTTAGACTTCTAAGAATACTAAACAGACTGCAACGGTCCACTTTGATGCTTTGGAATTGCTCAACTCTCTCCAATACGAGCTTTTCACGTTTTTGTGCAATTTCAAACATAACTTGGTCTATTCGCATCTTTACCTTACGAAACGTTGCACGAAGGCAACGAGCAGTTAGACTTCTAAGAACACTAAATAGAGTACAACGGTCCACATTGATGCTTTGGAATTGCTCAACTCTCACCATATATGAGCTTTTCACGTTTTGTGCAATTTCAAACATAACTTGGTCTATTCGCATCTTTACCTTACGAAACGTTGCACGAAGGCTAAACTAGCCAGTTAGACTTCTAAGAACACTAAATAGAGTACAACGGTACATTGATGCTTTGGAATTGCTCAACTCTCCATAATAAGCTTTTCACGTTTTGTGCAATTTCAAACATAACTTGGTCTATTCGCATCTTTACCTTACGAAACGTTGCACGAAGGCTAAACTAACTAGCACGTTAGACTTCTAAGAATACTAAAAAGAGTACAACGGTCCACATTGATGCTTTGGAATTGCTCAACTCTCACCATATATGAGCTTTTCACGTTTTTGTGCAATTTCAAACATAACTTGGTCTATTCGCATCTTTACCTTACGAAACGTTGCACGAAGGCTAAACTAGCCAGTTAGATTTCTAAGAACACTAAACAGAGCAACGGTACATTGATGCTTTGGAATTGCTCAACTCTCTCCAAATACGAGCTTTTCACTTTTTGTGCAATTTCAAACATAACTTGGTCTATTCGCATCTTTACCTTACGAAACGTTGCACGAAGGCTCAACAAGAGCAGTTAGACTTCTAAGACACTAAATAGAGTACAACGGTCCACATTGATGCTTTGGAATTGCTCAACTCTCACCATATATGAGCTTTTCACGTTTTTGTGCAATTTCAAACATAACTTGGTCTATTCGCATCTTTGCCTTACGAAACGTTGCACGAAGGCTAAACTAGCACGTTAGACTTCTAAGAATACTAAATAGAGTACAACGGTCCACATTGATGCTTTGGAATTGCTCAACTCTCACCATATATGAGCTTTTCATTTTTTGTGCAATTTCAAACATAACTTGGTCTATTCGCATCTTTACCTTACGAAACGTTGCACGAAGGCTAAACTAGCCAGTTAGATTTCAAAACACTAAAGAGCAACGGTCCACATTGATGCTTTGGAATTGCTCAACTCTCACATATATGAGCTTTTCACGTTTTTGTGCAATTTCAAACATAACTTGGTCTATTCGCATCTTTGCCTTACGAAACGTTGCACGAAGGCTAAACTAGCCAGTTAGACTTCTAAGAACCTAAATAGAGTACAACGTCCACATTGATGCTTTGGAATTGCTCAACTCTCTCCATAGATAAGCTTCACGTTTTTTGTAATTTCAAACATAACTTGGTCTATTCGCATCTTTACCTTACGAAAACGTTGCACGAAGGCTAAACTAGCACGTTAGACTTCTAAGAATACTAAATAGAGTACAACGGTCCACATTGATGCTTTGGAATTGCTCAACTCTCACCATATATGAGCTTCACGTTTTGTCAACAAACATAACTTGGTGTATTCATCTTTGCCTTACGAAACGTTGCACGAAGACTAAACTAGCACGTTAGACTTCTAAGAATACTAAATTGAGTACAACGGTCCACATTGATGCTTTGGAATTGCTCAACTCTCACCATATATGAGCTTTTCACGTTTTTGTCCAATTTCAAACATAACTTGGTCTATTCGCATCTTTAGCTTACGAAACGTTGCACGAAGGCTAAACTAGCAGTTAGATTTCAAGAACACTAAATAGAGCAACGGTCCACATTGATGCTTTGGAATTGCTCAACTCTCTCCAAATACGAGCTTTACATATTTTTGTGCAATTTCAAACATAACTTGGTCATTTCGCATCTTTACCTTACGAAACGTTGCACGAAGGCTAAACTAGCCAGTTAGATTTCTAAGACCACTAAACAGAGTGCAACGGTCCACATTGATGCTTCGGAATTGCTCAACTCTCTCCACATACAGCTTTTCACGTTTTTGTGCAATTTCAAACATAACTTGGTCTTTCGCATCTTTACCTTACGAAACGTTGCACGAAGGCTAAACTAGAAGTTAGACTTCTAAGAACTACTAAATAGAGTACAACGGTCCACATTGATGCTTTGGAATTGCTCAACTCTCACATATATGAGCTTTTCACGTTTTTGTGCAATTTCAAACATAACTTGGTCTATTCGCATCTTTACCTTACGAAACGTTGCACGAAGGCTAAACTAGCCAGTTAGACTTCTAAGAACCTAAATAGAGTACAACGTCCACATTGATGCTTTGGAATTGCTCAACTCTCTCCATATATAGCTTTCACGTTTTTGTGCAATTTCAAACATAACTTGGTCTATTCGCATCTTTACCTTACGAAACGTTGCACGAAGGCTAAACTAGCACGTTAGACTTCTAAGAATACTAAATAGAGTACAACGGTCCACATTGATGCTTTGGAATTGCTCAACTCTCACCATATATGAGCTTTTCACGTTTTTGTGCAATTTCAAACATAACTTGGTCTATTCGCATCTTTACCTTACAAAACGTTGCACGAAGGCTAAACTAGCAGTTAGACTTCTAAGAATACTAAATAGAGCAACGGTCCACATTGATGCTTTGGAATTGCTCAACTCTCTCCAAATATGAGCTTTTCACGTTTTTGTGCAATTTCAAACATAACTTGGTCTATTCGCATCTTTACCTTACGAAACGTTGCACGAAGGCTAAACGCGCAGTTAGACTTCTAAGAACACTAAATAGAGTACAACGGTCCAATTGATGTTTTGGAATTGCTCAACTCTCACCATATATGAGCTTTTCACGTTTTTGTGCAATTTCAAACATAACTTGGTCTATTCGCATCTTTACCTTACGAAACGTTGCACGAAGGCTAAACTAGCCAGTTAGACTTCTAAGAACACTAAATAGAGTACAACGGTCCACATTGATGCTTTGGAATTGCTCAACTCTCCATATAAGCTTTTCACGTTTTGTGCAATTTCAAACATAACTTGGTCTATTCGCATCTTTACCTTACGAAACGTTGCACGAAGGCTAAACTAGACGTTAGACTTCTAAGAATACTAAAAGAGTACAACGGTCCACATTGATGCTTTGGAATTGCTCAACTCTCACCATATATGAGCTTTTCACGTTTTTGTGCAATTTCAAACATAACTTGGTCTATTCGCATCTTTACCTTACGAAACGTTGCACGAAGGCTAAACTACAGTTAGACTTCTAACAACACTAAACAGAGCAACGGTCCACTTGATGCTTTGGAATTGCTCAACTCTCTCCAAATACGAGCTTTCACTTTTTGTGCAATTTCAAACATAACTTGGTCTATTCGCATCTTTACCTTACGAAACGTTGCACGAAGGCTAAACGAGCAGTTAGACTTCTAAGACACTAAATAGAGTACAACAGTCCACATTGATGCGTTGGAATTGCTTAACTCTCACCATATATGAGCTTTTCACGTTTTTGTGCAATTTCAAACATAACTTGGTCTATTCGCATCTTTGCCTTACGAAACGTTGCACGAAGACTAAACTAGCACGTTAGACTTCTAAGAATACTAAATAGAGTACAACAGTCCACATTGATGCGTTGGAATTGCTCAACTCTCACCATATATGAGCTTTTCACGTTTTTGTGCAATTTCAAACATAACTTGGTCTATTCGCATCTTTACCTTACGAAACGTTGCACGAAGGCTAAACTAGCCAGTTAGATTTCAAGAACACTAAACAGACTGCAACGGTCCACATTGATGCTTTGGAATTGCTCAACTCTCACCATATTTGAGCTTTTCACGTTTTTGTGCAATTTCAAACATAACTTGGTCTATTCGCATCTTTACCTTACGAAACGTTGCATGAAGGCTAAACTAGCCAGTTAGATTTCTAAGACCACTAAACAGAGTGCAACGGTCCACATTGATGCTTTGGAATTGCCCAACTCTCTCCAGATACGAGCTTTTCACGTTTTTGTGCAATTTCAAACATAACTTGGTCTTTTCGCATCTTTACCTTACGAAACGTTGCACGAAGGCTAAACTAGCAAGTTAGACTTCTAAGAACACTAAATAGAGTACAACGGTCCACATTGATGCTTTGGAATTGCTCAACTCTCACATATATAGCTTTTCACGTTTTGTGCAATTTCAAACATAACTTGGTCTATTCGCATCTTTACCTTACGAAACGTTGCACGAAGGCTAAACTAGCCAGTTAGACTTCTAAGAACTAAATAGAGTACAACGGTCCACATTGATGCTTTGGAATTGCTCAACTCTCTCCATATAAGCTTTTCACGTTTTTGTGCAATTTCAAACATAACTTGGTTATTCGCATCTTTACCTTACGAAACGTTGCACGAAGGCTAAACTAGCATGTTAGACTTCTAAGAATACTAAATAGAGTACAACGGTCCACATTGATGCTTTGGAATTGCTCAACTCTCACCATATATGAGCTTTTCACGTTTTTGTGCAATTTCAAACATAACTTGGTCTATTCGCATCTTTACCTTACGAAACGTTGCACGAAGGCTAAACTAGCCAGTTAGACCTAACAACACTAAACAGAGCAACGGTCCACATTGATGCTTTGGAATTGCTCAACTCTCTCCAAATACGAGCTTTTCACATTTTTATGCAATTTCAAACATAACTTGGTCTTTTCGCATCTTTACCTTACGAAACGTTGCACGAAGGCTAAACTAGCCAGTTAGATTTCTAAGACCACTAAACAGAGTGCAACGGTCCACATTGATGCTTTGGAATTGCCCAACTCTCTCCAGATACGAGCTTTTCACGTTTTTGTGCAATTTCAAACAGAACTTGGTCTTTTCTCATCTTTACCTTACGAAACGTTGCACGAAGGCTAAACTAGCAGTTAGACTTCTAAGAACTAAATAGAGTACAACGGTCCACATTGATGCTTTGGAATTGCTCAACTCTCACATATATGAGCTTTTCACGTTTTTGTGCAATTTCAAACATAACTTGGTCTATTCGCATCTTTACCTTACGAAACGTTGCACGAAGGCTAAACTAGCCAGTTAGACTTCTAAGAACTAAATAGAGTACAACGGTCCACATTGATGCTTTGGAATTGCTCAACTCTCTCCATATAAGCTTTTCACGTTTTTGTGCAATTTCAAACATAACTTGGTCTATTCGCATCTTTACCTTACGAAACGTTGCACGAAGGCTAAACTAGCAGTTAGACTTCTAAGAATACTAAATAGAGTACAACGGTCCACATTGATGCTTTGGAATTGCTCAACTCTCACCATATATGAGCTTTTCACGTTTTTGTGCAATTTCAAACATAACTTGGTCTATTCGCATCTTTACCTTACGAAACGTTGCACGAAGGCTAAACTAGCAGTTAGACTTCTAAGAATACTAAATAGAGCAACGGTCCACATTGATGCTTTGGAATTGCTCAACTCTCTCCAATATGAGCTTTTCACGTTTTTGTGCAATTTCAAACATAACTTGGTCTATTCGCATCTTTACCTTACGAAACGTTGCACGAAGGCTAAACGCAGTTAGACTTCTAAGAACACTAAATAGAGTACAACGGTCCACATTGATGCTTTGGAATTGCTCAACTCTCACCATATATGAGCTTTTCACGTTTTTGTGCAATTTCAAACATAACTTGGTCTATTCGCATCTTTACCTTACGAAACGTTGCACGAAGGCTAAACTAGCCAGTTAGACTTCTAAGAACACTAAATAGAGTACAACGGTCCACATTGATGCTTTGGAATTGCTCAACTCTCAGATAAGCTTTTCACGTTTTTGTGCAATTTCAAACATAACTTGGTCTATTCGCATCTTTACCTTACGAAACGTTGCACGAAGGCTAAACTAGCAGTTAGACTTCTAAGAATACTAAATAGAGTACAACGGTCCACATTGATGCTTTGGAATTGCTCAACTCTCACCATAATGAGCTTTTCACGTTTTTGTGCAATTTCAAACATAACTTGGTCTATTCGCATCTTTACCTTACGAAACGTTGCACGAAGGCTAAACTAGCCAGTTAGATTCTAAGAACACTAAACAGAGCAACGGTCCACATTGATGCTTTGGAATTGCTCAACTCTCACATATATGAGCTTTTCACGTTTTTGTGCAATTTCAAACATAACTTGGTCTATTCGCATCTTTACCTTACGAAACGTTGCACGAAGGCTAAACTAGCCAGTTAGACTTCTAAGAACCTAAATAGAGTACAACGGTCCACATTGATGCTTTGGAATTGCTCAACTCTCTCCATATGAGCTTTTCACGTTTTTGTGCAATTTCAAACATAACTTGGTCTATTCGCATCTTTACCTTACGAAACGTTGCACGAAGGCTAAACTAGCAGTTAGACTTCTAAGAATACTAAATAGAGTACAACGGTCCACATTGATGCTTTGGAATTGCTCAACTCTCACCATATATGAGCTTTTCACGTTTTTGTGCAATTTCAAACATAACTTGGTCTATTCGCATCTTTACCTTACGAAACGTTGCACGAAGGCTAAACTAGCCAGTTAGACTTCAAAACACTAAAGAGTACACGGTCCACATTGATGCTTTGGAATTGCTCAACTCTCCAATATACGAGCTTTCACTTTTTGTGCAATTTCAAACATAACTTGGTCTATTCGCATCTTTACCTTACGAAACGTTGCACGAAGGCTAAACTAGCAGTTAGACTTCTAAGAACCACTAAATAGAGTACAACGGTCCACATTGATGCTTTGGAATTGCTCAACTCTCTCCAATACGAGCTTTTCACGTTTTTGTAATTTCAAACATAACTTGGTCTATTCGCATCTTTACCTTACGAAACGTTGCACGAAGGCTAAACTAGCAGTTAGACTTCTAAGAACTAAATAGAGTACAACGGTCCACATTGATGCTTTGGAATTGCTCAACTCTTCCATATATGAGCTTTTCACGTTTTTGTGCAATTTCAAACATAACTTGGTCTATTCGCATCTTTGCCTTGCGAAACGTTGCACGAAGGCTAAACTAGCCATTAGACTTCTAAGAACCCTAAATAGAGTACAACGATCCACATTGATGCTTTGGAATTGCTCACTCTCTCCATAGATAAGCGTGTCACGTTTTAGTTGTAATTCAAACATAACTTGGTCTATTCCGCATCTTTACCTTGCGAAACGTTGCACGAAGGCTAAACTAGCACGTTAGACTTCTAAGAATACTAAATAGAGTACAACGGTCCACATTGATGCTTTGGAATTGCTCAACTCTCACCATATATGAGCTTTTCACGTTTTTTGTGCAATTTCAAACATAACTTGGTCTATTCGCATCTTTACCTTACAAACGTTGCACGAAGGTAAACTAGCCAGTTAGACTTCTAAGAATACAAACAGACTGCAACGGTCCACGTTGATGCTTTGGAATTGCTCACTCCCTCCAAATACGAGCTTTTCACGTTTTTGTGCAATTTCAAACATAACTTGGTCTATTCGCATCTTTACCTTACGAAACGTTGCACGAAAGCTCAAACGAGCAGTTAGACTTCTAAGAACTAAATAGAGTACAACGGTCCCACATTGATTTTGGAATTGCTCAACTCTTACCATATATGAGCTTTTCACGTTTTTGTGCAATTTCAAACATAACTTGGTCTATTCGAATCTTTGCCTTACGAAACGTTGCACGAAGGCTAAACTAGCCAATTAGTCCTTCTAAGAACACTAAATAGAGTACAACGATCCACATTGATGCTTTGGAATTGCTCAACTCTCTCCATAGATAAGCGTGTCACATTTTAGTGTAATTTCAAACATAACTTGGTGTATTCGCATCTTTACCTTGCGAAACGTTGCACGAAGACTAAACTAGCACGTTAGACTTCTAAGAATACTAAATAGAGTACAACGGTCCACATTGATGCTTTGGAATTGCTCAACTCTCACCATATATGAGCTTTTCACGTTTTTGTGCAATTTCAAACATAACTTGGTCTATTCGCATCTTTAGCTTACGAAACGTTGCACGAAGGCTAAACTAGCCAGTTAGATTTCCAACAACACTAAACAGACTGCAACGGTCCACATTGATGCTTTGGAATTGCTCAACTCTCTCCAAATACGAGCTTTTCACATTTTTGTGCAATTTCAAACATAACTTGGTCTATTCGCATCTTTGCCTTACGAAACGTTGCATGAAGGCTCAACAAGCAGGTTAGACTTCTAAGAACACTAAATAGAGTACAACGGTCCACATTGATGCTTTGGAATTGCTCAACTCTCACCATATATGAGCTTTTCACGTTTTTGTGCAATTTCAAACATAACTTGGTCTGTTCGCATCTTTGCCTTACGAAACGTTGCACGAAGACTAAACTAGCACGTTAGACTTCTAAGAATACTAAATAGAGTACAACAGTCCACATTGATGCGTTGGAATTGCTCAACTCTCACCATATATGAACTTTTCATGTTTTGTGCAATTTCAAACATAACTTGGTCTATTCGCATCTTTACCTTACGAAACGTTGCACGAAGGCTAAACTAGCCAGTTAGATTTCCAAACTAAACAGACTGCAACGGTCCACATTGATGCTTTGGAATTGCTCAACTCTCTCCAAATACGAGCTTTTCACGTTTTTGTGCAATTTCAAACATAACTTGGTCTATTCGCATCTTTACCTACGAAACATTGCACATGAAGGCTCAAACAGCAGGTTAGACTTCTAAGAACTAAATAGAGTACAACGGTCCACATTGATGCTTTGGAATTGCTCAACTCTCCCATATATGCTTTTCACGTTTTTGTGCAATTTCAAACATAACTTGGTCTATTCGCATCTTTACCTTACGAAACGTTGCACGAAGGCTAAACTAGCACGTTAGACTTCTAAGAACTAAATAGAGTACAACGGTCCACATTGATGCTTTGGAATTGCTCAACTCTCACCATATATGAGCTTTCACGTTTTTGTGCAATTTCAAACATAACTTGGTCTATTCGCATCTTTACCTTACGAAACGTTGCACGAAGGCTAAACTAGCCAGTTAGATTCTAAGACACTAAACAGAGTGCAACGGTCCACATTGATGCTTTGGAATTGCTCAACTCTCACCATACAAGCTTTTCACGTTTTTGTGCAATTTCAAACATAACTTGGTCTATTTCGCATCTTTACCTTACGAAACGTTGCACGAAGGCTAAAGAGGAGTTAGACTTCTAAGAACTATAAATAGAGTACAACGGTCCACATTGATGCTTTGGAATTGCTCAACTCTCACCATATATGAGCTTTCACGTTTTTGTGCAATTTCAAACATAACTTGGTCTATTCGCATCTTTCCTTACGAAACGTTGCACGAAGGCTAAACTAGCCAGTTAGACTTCTAAGAACTAAATAGAGTACAACGGTCCACATTGATGCTTTGGAATTGCTCAACTCTCTCCATAGATAAGCCTTTCACGTTTTAGTGCAATTTCAAACATAACTTGGTCTATTCGCATCTTTACCTTACGAAACGTTGCACGAAGGCTAAACTAGCACGTTAGACTTCTAAGAATACTAAATAGAGTACAACGGTCCACATTGATGCTTTGGAATTGCTCAACTCTCACCATATATGAGCTTTTCACGTTTTTGTGCAATTTCAAACATAACTTGGTCTATTCGCATCTTTACCTTACAAACGTTGCACGAAGGCTAAACTAGCCAGTTAGACTTCTAAGAATACTAAACAGACTGCAACGGTCCACGTTGATGCTTTGTAATTGCTCAACTCTCCAATACGAGCTTTTCACGTTTTTGTGCAATTTCAAACATAACTTGGTCTATTCGCATCTTTACCTTACGAAACGTTGCACGAAGGCTAACTAGCAGTTAGACTTCTAAGAACACTAAATAGAGTACAACGGTCCACATTGATTTTGGAATTGCTCAACTCTCACCATATAGCTTTTCACGTTTTTGTGCAATTTCAAACATAACTTGGTCTATTCGATCTTTACCTTACGAAACGTTGCACGAAGGCTAAACTAGCCAGTTAGACTTCTAAGAACACTAAATAGAGTACAACGGTCCACATTGATGCTTTGGAATTGCTCAACTCTCCATAGATAAGCTTTTCACGTTTTGTGCAATTTCAAACATAACTTGGTCTATTCGCATCTTTACCTTACGAAACGTTGCACGAAGGCTAAACTAGCAGTTAGACTTCTAAGAATACTAAAAGAGTACAACGGTCCACATTGATGCTTTGGAATTGCTCAACTCTCACCATATATGAGCTTTTCACGTTTTTGTGCAATTTCAAACATAACTTGGTCTATTCGCATCTTTACCTTACGAAACGTTGCACGAAGGCTAAACTAGCCAGTTAGACTTCTAAGAACTAAACAGACTGCAACGGTCCACATTGATGCTTTGGAATTGCTCAACTCTCTCCAAATAGAGCTTTTCACGTTTTTGTGCAATTTCAAACATAACTTGGTCTATTCGCATCTTTACCTTACGAAATGTTGCACGAAGGCTAACGAGCAGTTAGACTTCTAAGAACACTAAATAGAGTACACGGTCCACATTGATGCTTTGGAATTGCTCAACTCTCACCATAGAGCTTTTCACGTTTTTGTGCAATTTCAAACATAACTTGGTGTATTCGCATCTTTACCTTACGAAACGTTGCACGAAGGCTAAACTAGCAGTTAGACTTCTAAGAATACTAAATAGAGTACAACGGTCCACATTGATGCTTTGGAATTGCTCAACTCTCACCATATATGAGCTTTTCACGTTTTTGTGCAATTTCAAACATAACTTGGTCTATTCGCATCTTTACCTTACAAACGTTGCACGAAGGCTAAACTAGCCAGTTAGACTTCTAAGAATACAAACAGACTGCAACGGTCCACGTTGATGCTTTGGAATTGCTCAACTCTCCTCCAAATACGAGCTTTTCACGTTTTTTGTGCAATTTCAAACATAACTTGGTCTATTCGCATCTTTACCTTACGAAACGTTGCACGAAGCTAAACGAGCAGGTTAGACTTCTAAGAACACTAAATAGAGTACAACGGTCCACATTGATGTTTGGAATTGCTCAACTCTCACCATCTATGAGCTTTTCACGTTTTTGTGCAATTTCAAACATAACTTGGTCTATTCGCATCTTTGCCTTACGAAACGTTGCACGAAGGCTAAACTAGCCAGTTAGGCTCTAAGAACACTAAATAGAGTACAACGGTCCACATTGATGCTTTGGAATTGCTCAATCTCTCCATATAAGCATGTCACGTTTTAGTGCAATTTCAAACATAACTTGGTCTATTCGCATCTTTACCTTACGAAACGTTGCACGAAGGCTAAACTAGCACGTTAGACTTCTAAGAATACTAAAAAGAGTACAACGGTCCACATTGACGCTTTGGAATTGCTCAACTCTCACCATATATGAGCTTTTCACGTTTTTGTGCAATTTCAAACATAACTTGGTCTATTCGCATCTTTACCTTACGAAACGTTGCACGAAGGCTAAACTATCCAGTTAGATTTCTAACAACACTAAACAGACTGCAACGGTCCACATTGATGCTTTGGAATTGCTCAACTCTCTCCAAATACGAGCTTTTCACATTTTTGTGGAATTTTAAACATAACTTGGTCTATTCGCATCTTTACTTTACGAAATGTTGCATCAAGGCTCAATGAGCAGGTTAGACTTCTAAGAACACTAAATAGAGTACAACGGTCCACATTGATGCTTTGGAATTGCTCAACTCTCACCATATATGAGCTTTTCACGTTTTTGTGCAATTTCAAACATAACTTGGTGTATTCGCATCTTTGCCTTACGAAACGTTGCACGAAGACTAAACTAGCACGTTAGACTTCTAAGAATACTAAATAGAGTACAACGGTCCACATTGATGCTTTGGAATTGCTCAACTCCCTCCAAATACGAGCTTTTCACGTTTTTGTGCAATTTCAAACATAACTTGGTCTATTCGCATCTTTACCTTACGAAACGTTGCACGAAGGCTAAACGACAGTTAGACTTCTAAGAACACTAAATAGAGTACAACGGTCCACATTGATGTTTTGGAATTGCTCAACTCTCACCATATATGAGCTTTTCACATTTTTGTGCAATTTCAAACATAACTTGGTCTATTCGCATCTTTGCCTTACGAAACGTTGCACGAAGGCTAAACTAGCCAGTTAGACCTCTAAGAACACTAAATAGAGTACAACGGTCCACATTGATGCTTTGGAATTGCTCAATCTCTCCATAGATAAGCATGTCCGTTTTAGTGCAATTTCAAACATAACTTGGTCTATTCGCATCTTTACCTTACGAAACGTTGCACGAAGGCTAAACTAGCACGTTAGACTTCTAAGAATACTAAAAGAGTACAACGGTCCACATTGATGCTTTGGAATTGCTCAACTCTCACCATATATGAGCTTTTCACGTTTTTGTGCAATTTCAAACATAACTTGGTCTATTCGCATCTTTACCTTACGAAACGTTGCACGAAGGCTAAACTAGCCAGTTAGACTTCTAACTACACTAAACAGACTGCAACGGTCCACATTGATGCTTTGGAATTGCTCAACTCTCTCCAAATATAGCTTTCACGTTTTTGTGCAATTTCAAACATAACTTGGTCTATTCGCATCTTTACCTTACGAAACGTTGCACGAAGGCTAAACGACAGTTAGACTTCTAAGACACTAAATAGAGTACAACGGTCCACATTGATGCTTTGGAATTGCTCAACTCTCACCAATATGAGCTTTTCACGTTTTTGTGCAATTTCAAACATAACTTGGTGTATTCGCATCTTTGCCTTACGAAACGTTGCACGAAGGCTAAACTAGCAGTTAGACTTCTAAGAATACTAAATAGAGTACAACGTCCACATTGATGCTTTGGAATTGCTCAACTCTCACCATATATGAGCTTTTCACGTTTTTGTGCAATTTCAAACATAACTTGGTCTATTCGCATCTTTACCTTACGAAACGTTGCACGAAGGCTAAACTAGCCAGTTAGATTTAAGAACACTAAACAGACTGCAACGGTCCACATTGATGCTTTGGAATTGCTCAACTCTCTCCAAATACGAGCTTTTCACGTTTTTGTGCAATTTCAAACATAACTTGGTCTATTCGCATCTTTGCCTTACGAAACGTTGCACGAAGGCTAACAAGCAGTTAGACTTCTAAGAACTAAATAGAGTACAACGGTCCACATTGATGCTTTGGAATTGCTCAACTCTCACCATATATGAGCTTTTCACGTTTTTGTGCAATTTCAAACATAACTTGGTCTATTCGCATCTTTGCCTTACGAAACGTTGCACGAAGGCTAAACTAGCAGTTAGACTTCTAAGAATACTAAATAGAGTACAACGGTCCACATTGATGCTTTGGAATTGCTCAACTCTCACCATATAGCTTTTCACGTTTTTGTGCAATTTCAAACATAACTTGGTCTATTCGCATCTTTACCTTACGAAACGTTGCACGAAGGCTAAACTAGCACGTTAGACTTCTAAGAAATAAAAGAGTACAACGGTCCACATTGATGCTTTGGAATTGCTCAACTCTCACCATATTGAGCTTTTCACGTTTTTGTGCAATTTCAAACATAACTTGGTCTATTCGCATCTTTACCTTACGAAACGTTGCACGAAGGCTAAACTAGCCAGTTAGATTCTAAGACACTAAACAGAGTGCAACGGTCCACATTGATGCTTTGGAATTGCTCAACTCTCTCCAATACGAGCTTTTCACGTTTTTGTGCAATTTCAAACATAACTTGGTCTATTCGCATCTTTACCTTACGAAACGTTGCACGAAGGCTAAACTAGCAGTTAGACTTCTAAGAACTATAATAGAGTACAACGGTCCACATTGATGCTTTGGAATTGCTCAACTCTCACATATATGAGCTTTCACGTTTTGTGCAATTTCAAACATAACTTGGTCTATTCGCATCTTTACCTTACGAAACGTTGCACGAAGGCTAAACTAGCCAGTTAGACTTCTAGAACTAAATAGAGTACAACGGTCCACATTGATGCTTTGGAATTGCTCAACTCTCTCCATATATAGCGTTCACGTTTTTGTGCAATTTCAAACATAACTTGGTCTATTCGCATCTTTACCTTACGAAACGTTGCACGAAGGCTAAACTAGCAGTTAGACTTCTAAGAATACTAAATAGAGTACAACGGTCCACATTGATGCTTTGGAATTGCTCAACTCTCACCATATATGAGCTTTTCACGTTTTTGTGCAATTTCAAACATAACTTGGTCTATTCGCATCTTTACCTTACGAAACGTTGCACGAAGGCTAAACTAGCAGTTAGACTTCTAAGAATACTAAAGACTGCAACGGTCCACATTGATGCTTTGGAATTGCTCAACTCTCTCCATAATACGAGCTTTTCACGTTTTTGTGCAATTTCAAACATAACTTGGTCTATTCGCATCTTTACCTTACGAAACGTTGCACGAAGGCTAAACGCCAGTTAGACTTCTAAGAACACTAAATAGAGTACAACGGTCCACATTGATGCTTTGGAATTGCTCAACTCTCACCATATATGAGCTTTTCACGTTTTTGTGCAATTTCAAACATAACTTGGTCTATTCGCATCTTTACCTTACGAAACGTTGCACGAAGGCTAAACTAGCCAGTTAGACCTAAGAACACTAAATAGAGTACAACGGTCCACATTGATGCTTTGGAATTGCTCAACTCTCCATAATATGCTTTTCACGTTTTTGTGCAATTTCAAACATAACTTGGTCTATTCGCATCTTTACCTTACGAAACGTTGCACGAAGGCTAAACTAGCAGTTAGACTTCTAAGAATACTAAAAGAGTACAACGGTCCACATTGATGCTTTGGAATTGCTCAACTCTCCCATATATGAGCTTTTCACGTTTTGTGCAATTTCAAACATAACTTGGTCTATTCGCATCTTTACCTTACGAAACGTTGCACGAAGGCTAAACTAGCCAGTTAGATTCTAAGAACACTAAACAGACTGCAACGGTCCACATTGATGCTTTGGAATTGCTCAACTCTCACCATATATGAGCTTTTCACGTTTTTGTGCAATTTCAAACATAACTTGGTCTATTCGCATCTTTACCTTACGAAACGTTGCACGAAGGCTAAACTAGCCAGTTAGACTTCTAAGAACCTAAATAGAGTACAACGGTCCACATTGATGCTTTGGAATTGCTCAACTCTCTCCATAATAGCTTCACGTTTTGTGCAATTTCAAACATAACTTGGTGTATTCGCATCTTTACCTTACGAAACGTTGCACGAAGGCTAAACTAGCAGTTAGACTTCTAAGAATACTAAATAGAGTACAACGGTCCACATTGATGCTTTGGAATTGCTCAACTCTCTCACATATATGAGCTTTTCACGTTTTTGTGCAATTTCAAACATAACTTGGTCTATTCGCATCTTTACCTTACGAAACGTTGCACGAAGGCTAAACTAGCCAGTTAGACTTCTAAGAACACTAAATAGAGTCAACGGTCCACATTGATGCTTTGGAATTGCTCAACTCTCACCATATATGAGCTTTTCACGTTTTTGTGCAATTTCAAACATAACTTGGTCTATTCGCATCTTTACCTTACGAAACGTTGCACGAAGGCTAAACTAGCCAGTTAGATTCTAAGAACTAAAGAGTGCAACGGTCCACATTGATGCTTTGGAATTGCTCAACTCTCTCCATACGAGCTTTTCACGTTTTTGTGCAATTTCAAACATAACTTGGTCTATTCGCATCTTTACCTTACGAAACGTTGCACGAAGGCTAAACTAGCAGTTAGACTTCTAAGAACTATAAATAGAGTACGGGTCCACATTGATGCTTTGGAATTGCTCAACTCTCACCATATATGAGCTTTTCACGTTTTTGTGCAATTTCAAACATAACTTGGTCTATTCGCATCTTTACCTTACGAAACGTTGCACGAAGGCTAAACTAGCCAGTTAGACTTCTAAGAACTAAATAGAGTACAATCCACATTGATGCTTTGGAATTGCTCAACTCTCTCCATAGATAAGCTTTCACGTTTTTGTGCAATTTCAAACATAACTTGGTCTATTCGCATCTTTACCTTACGAAACGTTGCACGAAGGCTAAACTAGCAGTTAGACTTCTAAGAACTAAATAGAGTACAACGGTCCACATTGATGCTTTGGAATTGCTCAACTCTCACCATATATGAGCTTTTCACGTTTTTGTGCAATTTCAAACATAACTTGGTCTATTCGCATCTTTACCTTACGAAACGTTGCACGAAGGCTAAACTAGCAGTTAGACTTCTAAGAATACTAAACAGTACTGCAACGGTCCACATTGATGCTTTGGAATTGCTCAACTCTCCTCCATAATACGAGCTTTTCACGTTTTTGTGCAATTTCAAACATAACTTGGTCTATTCGCATCTTTACCTTACGAAACGTTGCACGAAGGCTAAACTAGCAGTTAGACTTCTAAGAACACTAAATAGAGTACAACGGTCCACATTGATGCTTTGGAATTGCTCAACTCTCCCATATATGAGCTTTTCACGTTTTTGTGCAATTTCAAACATAACTTGGTCTATTCGCATCTTTACCTTACGAAACGTTGCACGAAGGCTAAACTAGCAGTTAGACTTCTAAGAACTAAATAGAGTACAACGGTCCACATTGATGCTTTGGAATTGCTCAACTCTCACCATATATGAGCTTTTCACGTTTTTGTGCAATTTCAAACATAACTTGGTCTATTCGCATCTTTACCTTACGAAACGTTGCACGAAGGCTAAACTAGCCAGTTAGACTTTCTAAGAACACTAAACAGAGTGCAACGGTCCACATTGATGCTTTGGAATTGCTCAACTCTCTCCATAATACGAGCTTTTCACGTTTTTGTGCAATTTCAAACATAACTTGGTCTATTCGCATCTTTACCTTACGAAACGTTGCACGAAGGCTAAA
This sequence comes from Tripterygium wilfordii, assembly GCF_013401445.1. Taxonomy (NCBI): domain Eukaryota; kingdom Viridiplantae; phylum Streptophyta; class Magnoliopsida; order Celastrales; family Celastraceae; genus Tripterygium; species Tripterygium wilfordii. The sequence goes on along the minus strand of NC_052232.1, from coordinate 4,734,712 downwards.
CTAGCAGTTAGACTTCTAAGACACTAAATAGAGTACAACGGTCCACATTGATGCTTTGGAATTGCTCAACTCTCACCATATATGAGCTTTTCACGTTTTTGTGCAATTTCAAACATAACTTGGTCTATTCGCATCTTTGCCTTACGAAACGTTGCACGAAGGCTAAACTAGCAGTTAGACTTCTAAGAATACTAAATAGAGTACAACGGTCCACATTGATGCTTTGGAATTGCTCAACTCTCACCATATATGAGCTTTTCACGTTTTTGTGCAATTTCAAACATAACTTGGTCTATTCGCATCTTTACCTTACGAAACGTTGCACGAAGGCTAAACTAGCCAGTTAGATTTCTAAGACCACTAAACAGACTGCAACGGTCCACATTGATGCTTTGGAATTGCTCAACTCTCTCCAAATATGAGCTTTTCACGTTTTTGTGCAATTTCAAACATAACTTGGTCTATTCGCATCTTTGCCTTACGAAACGTTGCACGAAGGCTAAACTAGCAGTTAGACTTCTAAGAACACTAAATAGAGTACAACGGTCCACATTGATGCTTTGGAATTGCTCAACTCTCACCATATATGAGCTTTTCACGTTTTTGTGCAATTTCAAACATAACTTGGTCTATTCGCATCTTTGCCTTACGAAACGTTGCACGAAGGCTAAACTAGCAGTTAGACTTCTAAGAACTACTAAATAGAGTACAACGTCCACATTGATGCTTTGGAATTGCTCAACTCTCTCCATATATGAGCTTTTCACGTTTTTGTGCAATTTCAAACATAACTTGGTCTATTCGCATCTTTACCTTACGAAACGTTGCACGAAGGCTAAACTAGCAGTTAGACTTCTAAGAATACAAATAGAGTACAACGGTCCACATTGATGCTTTGGAATTGCTCAACTCTCACCATATGAGCTTTTCACGTTTTTGTGCAATTTCAAACATAACTTGGTCTATTCGCATCTTTACCTTACGAAACGTTGCACGAAGGCTAAACTAGCCAGTTAGACTTCTAAGAACTAAAGAGTACAACGGTCCACATTGATGCTTTGGAATTGCTCAACTCTCTCCATATAGCTTTTCACGTTTTTGTGCAATTTCAAACATAACTTGGTCTATTCGCATCTTTACCTTACGAAACGTTGCACGAAGGCTAAACTAGTTAGACTTCTAAGAACTATAAATAGAGTACAACGGTCCACATTGATGCTTTGGAATTGCTCAACTCTCACCATATATGAGCTTCACGTTTTTGCAATTTCAAACATAACTTGGTCTATTCGCATCTTTACCTTACGAAACGTTGCACGAAGGCTAAACTAGCAGTTAGACTTCTAAGAACTAAATAGAGTACAACGGTCCACATTGATGCTTTGGAATTGCTCAACTCTCCCATATATAGCTTTCACGTTTTGTGCAATTTCAAACATAACTTGGTCTATTCGCATCTTTACCTTACGAAACGTTGCACGAAGGCTAAACTAGCAGTTAGACTTCTAAGAACTAAATAGAGTACAACGGTCCACATTGATGCTTTGGAATTGCTCAACTCTCACCATATATAGCTTTTCACGTTTTTGTGCAATTTCAAACATAACTTGGTCTATTCGCATCTTTACCTTACGAAACGTTGCACGAAGGCTAAACTAGCAGTTAGACTTCTAAGAATACTAAATAGAGTACAACGGTCCACATTGATGCTTTGGAATTGCTCAACTTCCCTCCATATACGAGCTTTTCACGTTTTTGTGCAATTTCAAACATAACTTGGTCTATTCGCATCTTTACCTTACGAAACGTTGCACGAAGGCTCAGCCAGTTAGACTTCTAAGAACACTAAATAGAGTACAACGGTCCACATTGATGCTTTGGAATTGCTCAACTCTCACCATATATGAGCTTTTCACGTTTTTGTGCAATTTCAAACATAACTTGGTCTATTCGCATCTTTACCTTACGAAACGTTGCACGAAGGCTAAACTAGCCAGTTAGACTTCTAAGAACACTAAATAGAGTACAACGGTCCACATTGATGCTTTGGAATTGCTCAACTCTCCATAATACTTTTCACGTTTTTGTGCAATTTCAAACATAACTTGGTCTATTCGCATCTTTACCTTACGAAACGTTGCACGAAGGCTAAACTAGCAGTTAGACTTCTAAGAATACTAAATAGTACAACGGTCCACATTGATGCTTTGGAATTGCTCAACTCTCACCATATATGAGCTTTTCACGTTTTTGTGCAATTTCAAACATAACTTGGTCTATTCGCATCTTTACCTTACGAAACGTTGCACGAAGGCTAAACTAGCAGTTAGACTTCTAAGAACACTAAACAGACTGCAACGGTCCACATTGATGCTTTGGAATTGCTCAACTCTCACCATATATGAGCTTTCACGTTTTTGTGCAATTTCAAACATAACTTGGTCTATTCGCATCTTTACCTTACGAAACGTTGCACGAAGGCTAAACTAGCCAGTTAGACTTCTAAGAACTAAATAGAGTACAACGGTCCACATTGATGCTTTGGAATTGCTCAACTCTCTCCATATATAGCTTTTCACGTTTTTGTGCAATTTCAAACATAACTTGGTCTATTCGCATCTTTACCTTACGAAACGTTGCACGAAGGCTAAACTAGCAGTTAGACTTCTAAGAATACTAAAGAGTACAACGGTCCACATTGATGCTTTGGAATTGCTCAACTCTCACCATATATGAGCTTTTCACGTTTTTGTCAATTTCAAACATAACTTGGTCTATTCGCATCTTTACCTTACGAAACGTTGCACGAAGGCTAAACTAGCCAGTTAGACTTCTAAGAACACTAAACAGACTGCAACGGTCCACATTGATGCTTTGGAATTGCTCAACTCTCTCCATAATACGAGCTTTTCACGTTTTTGTGCAATTTCAAACATAACTTGGTCTATTCGCATCTTTACCTTACGAAACGTTGCACGAAGGCTAAAAGCAGTTAGACTTCTAAGAACACTAAATAGAGTACAACGGTCCACATTGATGCTTTGGAATTGCTCAACTCTCACCATATATGAGCTTTTCACGTTTTTGTGCAATTTCAAACATAACTTGGTCTATTCGCATCTTTGCCTTACGAAACGTTGCACGAAGGCTAAACTAGCAGTTAGACTTCTAAGAATACTAAATAGAGTACAACGGTCCACATTGATGCTTTGGAATTGCTCAACTCTCACCATATGAGCTTTTCACGTTTTTGTGCAATTTCAAACATAACTTGGTCTATTCGCATCTTTGCCTTACGAAACGTTGCACGAAGGCTAAACTAGCAGTTAGACTTCTAAGAATACTAAAAGAGTACAACGGTCCACATTGATGCTTTGGAATTGCTCAACTCTCACCATATTGAGCTTTTCACGTTTTTGTGCAATTTCAAACATAACTTGGTCTATTCGCATCTTTACCTTACGAAACGTTGCACGAAGGCTAAACTAGCAGTTAGATTTCTAAGAACTAAAGAGTGCAACGGTCCACATTGATGCTTTGGAATTGCTCAACTCTCTCCAATACGAGCTTTTCACGTTTTTGTGCAATTTCAAACATAACTTGGTCTATTCGCATCTTTACCTTACGAAACGTTGCACGAAGGCTAAACTAGAGTTAGACTTCTAAGAACTATAAATAGAGTACAACGGTCCACATTGATGCTTTGGAATTGCTCAACTCTCATCCAATATGAGCTTCACGTTTTTGTGCAATTTCAAACATAACTTGGTCTATTCGCATCTTTACCTTGCGAAACGTTGCACGAAGGCTAAACTAGCAGTTAGACTTCTAAGAACTAAATAGAGTACAACGGTCCACATTGATGCTTTGGAATTGCTCAACTCTCTCCATATATAGCTTTTCACGTTTTTGTGCAATTTCAAACATAACTTGGTCTATTCGCATCTTTACCTTACGAAACGTTGCACGAAGGCTAAACTAGCAGTTAGACTTCTAAGAACTAAATAGAGTACAACGGTCCACATTGATGCTTTGGAATTGCTCAACTCTCACCATATATGAGCTTTTCACGTTTTTGTGCAATTTCAAACATAACTTGGTCTATTCGCATCTTTACCTTACGAAACGTTGCACGAAGGCTAAACTAGCAGTTAGACTTCTAAGAATACTAAATAGAGTAACGGTCCACATTGATGCTTTGGAATTGCTCAACTCCCTCCATAATAGCTTTTCACGTTTTTGTGCAATTTCAAACATAACTTGGTCTATTCGCATCTTTACCTTACGAAACGTTGCACGAAGGCTAAACGCAGTTAGACTTCTAAGAACACTAAATAGAGTACAACGGTCCACATTGATGCTTTGGAATTGCTCAACTCTCACCATATATGAGCTTTTCACGTTTTTGTGCAATTTCAAACATAACTTGGTCTATTCGCATCTTTACCTTACGAAACGTTGCACGAAGGCTAAACTAGCCAGTTAGACTTCTAAGAACTAAATAGAGTACAACGGTCCACATTGATGCTTTGGAATTGCTCAACTCTCCATATATAGCTTTTCACGTTTTTGTGCAATTTCAAACATAACTTGGTCTATTCGCATCTTTACCTTACGAAACGTTGCACGAAGGCTAAACTAGCAGTTAGACTTCTAAGAATACTAAAAGAGTACAACGGTCCACATTGATGCTTTGGAATTGCTCAACTCTCACCATATATGAGCTTTTCACGTTTTTGTGCAATTTCAAACATAACTTGGTCTATTCGCATCTTTACCTTACGAAACGTTGCACGAAGGCTAAACTAGCCAGTTAGATTCTAAGAACACTAAAAGACAACGGTCCACATTGATGCTTTGGAATTGCTCAACTCTCACATATATGAGCTTTCACGTTTTTGTGCAATTTCAAACATAACTTGGTCTATTCGCATCTTTACCTTACGAAACGTTGCACGAAGGCTAAACTAGCCAGTTAGACTTCTAAGAACTAAATAGAGTACAACGGTCCACATTGATGCTTTGGAATTGCTCAACTCTCTCCATATATAGCTTTCACGTTTTTGTGCAATTTCAAACATAACTTGGTCTATTCGCATCTTTACCTTACGAAACGTTGCACGAAGGCTAAACTAGCAGTTAGACTTCTAAGAATACTAAAGAGTACAACGGTCCACATTGATGCTTTGGAATTGCTCAACTCTCACCAATATAGCTTTTCACGTTTTTGTGCAATTTCAAACATAACTTGGTCTATTCGCATCTTTACCTTACGAAACGTTGCACGAAGGCTAAACTAGCCAGTTAGATTTAAGAACACTAAACAGACAACGGTCCACATTGATGCTTTGGAATTGCTCAACTCTCTCCAAATACGAGCTTTACGTTTTTGTGCAATTTCAAACATAACTTGGTCATTCGCATCTTTACCTTACGAAACGTTGCACGAAGGCTAAACTAGCCAGTTAGATTCTAAGACCATAAAGAGTACAACGGTCCACATTGATGCTTTGGAATTGCTCAACTCTCTCCATACGAGCTTTTCACGTTTTTGTGCAATTTCAAACATAACTTGGTCTATTCGCATCTTTACCTTACGAAACGTTGCACGAAGGCTAAACTAGCAGTTAGACTTCTAAGAACTAAAATAGAGTACAACGGTCCACATTGATGCTTTGGAATTGCTCAACTCTTACTATATGAGCTTTCACGTTTTTGTGCAATTTCAAACATAACTTGGTCTATTCGCATCTTTACCTTGCGAAACGTTGCACGAAGGCTAAACTAGCCAGTTAGACTTCTAAGAACTAAATAGAGTACAACGGTCCACATTGATGCTTTGGAATTGCTCAACTCTCCATATAGCTTTTCACGTTTTTGTGCAATTTCAAACATAACTTGGTCTATTCGCATCTTTACCTTACGAAACGTTGCACGAAGGCTAAACTAGCAGTTAGACTTCTAAGAATACTAAATAGAGTACAACGGTCCACATTGATGCTTTGGAATTGCTCAACTCTCACCATATATGAGCTTTTCACGTTTTTGTGCAATTTCAAACAGAACTTGGTCTATTCGCATATTTACCTTACAAAACGTTGCACGAAGGATAAACTAGCCAGTTAGACTTCTAAGAATACGAAACAGACTGCAACGGTCCACGTTGATGCTTTGTAATTGCTCAACTCCCTCCAAATACGAGCTTTTCACGTTTTTGTGCAATTTCAAACATAACTTGGTCTATTCGCATCTTTACCTTACGAAACGTTGCACGAAAGCTCAACGAGCAGGTTAGACTTCTAAGAACACTAAATAGAGTACAACGGTCCACATTGATGTTTTGGAATTGCTCAACTCTTACCATATATGAGCTTTTCACGTTTTTGTGCAATTTCAAACATAACTTGGTCTATTCGAATCTTTGCCTTACGAAACGTTGCACGAAGGCTAAACTAGCCAATTAGTCCTCTAAGAACACTAAATAGAGTACAACGGTCTACATTGATGCTTTGGAATTGCTCAATTCTCTCCATAGATAAGCATGTCACGTTTTAGTACAATTTCAAACGTAACTTGGTCTATTCGCATCTTTACCTTACGAAACGTTGCACGAAGGCTAAACTAGCACGTTAGACTTCTAAGAATACGAAAAAGAGTACAACAGTCCACATTGACGCTTTGGAATTGCTCAACTCTCACCATATATGAGCTTTTCACGTTTTTGTGCAATTTCAAACATAACTTGGTCTATTCGCATCTTTACCTTACGAAACGTTGCACGAAGGCTAAACTTTCCAGTTAGATTTCTAACAACACTAAACAGACTGCAACGGTCCACATTGATGCTTTGGAATTGCTCAACTCTCTCCAAATACGAGCTTTTCACATTTTTGTGCAATTTCAAACATAACTTGGTCTATTCGCATCTTTACCTTACGAAACGTTGCATGAAGGCTCAACGAGCAGGTTAGACTTCTAAGAACACTAAATAGAGTACAACGGTCCACATTGATGCTTTGGGATTGCTCAACTCTCACCATATATGAGCTTTTCACGTTTTTGTGCAATTTCAAACATAACTTGGTGTATTCGCATATTTGCCTTATGAAACGTTACACGAAGACTAAACTAGCACGTTAGACTTCTAAGAATACTAAATAGAGTACAACAGTCCACATTGATGCGTTGGAATTGCTCAACTCTCACCATATATGAACTTTTCATGTTTTTGTGTAATTTCAAACATAACTTGGTCTATACGCAACTTTACCTTACGAAACGTTGCACGAAGGCTAAACTAGCCAGTTAGATTTCCAACAACACTAAACAGACTGCAACGGTCCACATTGATGCTTTGGAATTGCTCAACTCTCTCCAAATACGAGCTTTTCAAATTTTTGTGCAATTTCAAACATAACTTGGTCTATTCGCATCTTTACCTTACGAAACATTGCATGAAGGCTCAACAAGCAGGTTAGACTTCTAAGAACACTAAATAGAGTACAACGGTCCACATTGATGCTTTGGAATTGCTCAACTCTCACCATATATGAGCTTTTCACGTTTTTGTGCAATTTCAAACATACCTCGGTCTATTCGCATCTTTGCCTTACGAAACGTTGCACGAAGACTAAACTAGCACGTTAGACTTCTAAGAATACTAAATAGAGTACAACGGTCCACATTGATGCGTTGGAATTGCTCAACTCTCACCATATATGAGCTTTTCACGTTTTTGTGTAATTTCAAACATAACTTGGTCTATTCGCATCTTTACCTTACGAAACGTTGCACGAAGGCTAAACTAGCCAGTTAGATTTCTAAGACCACTAAACAGAGTGCAACGGTCCACATTGATGCTTTGGAATTGCTCAACTCTCTCCACATACAAGCTTTTCACGTTTTTGTGCAATTTCAAACATAACTTGGTCTTTTCGCATCCATACCTTACGAAACGTTGCACGAAGGCTAAACGAGGAAGTTAGACTTCTAAGAACTATAAATAGAGTACAACGGTCCACATTGATGCTTTGGAATTGCTCAACTCTCAGCATATATGAGCATTTCACGTTTTTGTGCAATTTCAAACATAACTTGGTCTATTCGCATCTTTGCCTTGCGAAACGTTGCACGAAGGCTAAACTAGCCAGTTAGACTTCTAAGAACCCTAAATAGAGTACAACGATCCACATTGATGCTTTGGAATTGCTCAACTCTCTCCATAGATAAGCCTGTCACGTTTTAGTGTAATTTCAAACATAACTTGGTCTATTCGCATCTTTACCTTGCGAAACGTTGCACGAAGGCTAAACTAGCACGTTAGACTTCTAAGAATACTAAATAGAGTACAACGGTCCACATTGATGCTTTGGAATTGCTCAACTCTCACCATATATGAGCTTTTCACGTTTTTGTGCAATTTCAAACATAACTTGGTCTATTCGCATCTTTACCTTACGAAACGTTGCACGAAGGCTAAACTAGCCAGTTAGACTTCTAAGAATACTAAACAGACTGCAACGGTCCACATTGATGCTTTGGAATTGCTCAACTCCTCCAAATACGAGCTTTTCACGTTTTTGTGCAATTTCAAACATAACTTGGTCTATTCGCATCTTTACCTTACGAAACGTTGCACGAAGCTCAACGAGCAGGTTAGACTTCTAAGAACACTAAATAGAGTACAACGGTCCACATTGATTTTGGAATTGCTCAACTCCCACCATCTATGAGCTTTTCACATTTTTGTGCAATTTCAAACATAACTTGGTCTATTCGAATCTTTGCCTTACGAAACGTTACACGAAGGCTAAACTAGCCAGTTAGGCCTCTAAGAACACTAAATAGAGTACAACGGTCTACATTGATGCTTTGGAATTGCTCAACTCTCCATAGATAGCATTTCACGTTTTGCAATTTCAAACATAACTTGGTCTATTCGCATCTTTACCTTACGAAACGTTGCACGAAGGCTAAACTAGCACGTTAGACTTCTAAGAATACTAAAAAGAGTACAACGGTCCACATTGACGCTTTGGAATTGCTCAACTCTCACCATATATGAGCTTTTCACGTTTTTGTGCAATTTCAAACATAACTTGGTCTATTCGCATCTTTACCTTACGAAACGTTGCACGAAGGCTAAACTATCCAGTTAGATTTCTAACAACACTAAACAGACTGCAACGGTCCACATTGATGCTTTGGAATTGCTCAACTCTCAGCATATATGAGCATTTCACGTTTTTGTGCAACTTCAAACATAACTTGGTCTATTCGCATCTTTACTTACGAAACGTTGCACGAAGGCTAAACTAGCAGTTAGACTTCTAAGAACACTAAATAGAGTACAACGGTCCACATTGATGCTTTGGAATTGCTCAACTCTCACCATATATGAGCTTTTCACGTTTTTGTGCAATTTCAAACATAACTTGGTGTATTCGCATCTTTACCTTACGAAACGTTGCACGAAGACTAAACTAGCACGTTAGACTTCTAAGAATACTAAATAGAGTACAACGGTCCACATTGATGCTTTGGAATTGCTCAACTCTCACCATATATGAGCTTTTCACGTTTTTGTGCAATTTCAAACATAACTTGGTCTATTCGCATCTTTACCTTACATAACGTTGCACGAAGGCTAAACTAGCCAGTTAGACTTCTAAGAATACTAAACAGACTGCAACGGTCCATTGATGCTTTGGAATTGCTCAACTCCTCCAAATACGAGCTTTTCACGTTTTTGTGCAATTTCAAACATAACTTGGTCTATTCGCATCTTTACCTTACGAAACGTTGCACGAAAGCTCAACGAGCAGGTTAGACTTCTAAGAACACTAAATAGAGTACAACGGTCCACATTGATGTTTTGGAATTGCTCAACTCTCACCATCTATGAGCTTTTCACATTTTTGTGCAATTTCAAACATAACTTGGTCTATTCGCATCTTTGCCTTACGAAACGTTGCACGAAGGCTAAACTAGCCAGTTAGACTTCTAAGAACACTAAATAGATACAACGGTCCACATTGATGCTTTGGAATTGCTCAATTCTCTCCAAGATAAGCATGTCACGTTTTAGTGCAATTTCAAACATAACTTGGTCTATTCGCATCTTTACCTTACGAAACGTTGCACGAAGGCTAAACTAGCAGTTAGACTTCTAAGAATACTAAAAGAGTACAACGGTCCACATTGATGCTTTGGAATTGCTCAACTCTCACCATATATGAGCTTTTCACGTTTTTGTGCAATTTCAAACATAACTTGGTCTATTCGCATCTTTACCTTACGAAACGTTGCACGAAGGCTAAACTCCAGTTAGACTTCTAACACTAAACAGACTGCAACGGTCCACATTGATGCTTTGGAATTGCTCAACTCTCTCCAAATACGAGCTTTTCACATTTTTGTGCAATTTCAAACATAACTTGGTCTATTCGCATCTTTACTTACGAAACGTTGCACAAGGCTCAATAGCAGTTAGACTTCTAAGAACACTAAATAGAGTACAACGGTCCACATTGATGCTTTGGAATTGCTCAACTCTCACCATATATGAGCTTTTCACGTTTTTGTGCAATTTCAAACATAACTTGGTCTATTCGCATCTTTGCCTTACGAAACGTTGCACGAAGCTAAACTAGCACGTTAGACTTCTAAGAATACTAAATAGAGTACAACGGTCCACATTGATGCTTTGGAATTGCTCAACTCTCACCAATATGAGCTTTTCACGTTTTTGTGCAATTTCAAACATAACTTGGTCTATTCGCATCTTTACCTTACGAAACGTTGCACGAAGGCTAAACTAGCCAGTTAGACTTCTAAGAATACTAATAGAGCACAACGGTCCACATTGATGCTTTGGAATTGCTCAACTCCTCCAAATACGAGCTTTTCACGTTTTTGTGCAATTTCAAACATAACTTGGTCTATTCGCATCTTTACCTTACGAAACGTTGCACGAAGGCTCAACTAGCAGTTAGACTTCTAAGAACACTAAATAGAGTACAACGGTCCACATTGATGCTTTGGAATTGCTCAACTCTCACCACATATGAGCTTTTCACATTTTTGTGCAATTTCAAACATAACTTGGTCTATTCGCATCTTTGCCTTACGAAACGTTGCACGAAGGCTAAACTAGCAGTTAGACTTCTAAGAACACTAAATAGAGTACAACGGTCCACATTGATGCTTTGGAATTGCTCAACTCTCCATATAAGCTTTTCACGTTTTGTGCAATTTCAAACATAACTTGGTCTATTCGCATCTTTGCCTTACGAAACGTTGCACGAAGGCTAAACTAGCAGTTAGACTTCTAAGAATACTAAAAGAGTACAACGGTCCACATTGATGCTTTGGAATTGCTCAACTCTCACCATATATGAGCTTTTCACGTTTTTGTGCAATTTCAAACATAACTTGGTCTATTCGCATCTTTACCTTACGAAACGTTGCACGAAGGCTAAACTAGCAGTTAGACTTCTAAAACACTAAATAGAGCAACGGTCCACATTGATGCTTTGGAATTGCTCAACTCTCTCCAATACGAGCTTTTCACGTTTTTGTGCAATTTCAAACATAACTTGGTCTATTCGCATCTTTACCTTACGAAACGTTGCACGAAGGCTAAACTAGCAGTTAGACTTCTAAGAACACTAAATAGAGTACAACGGTCCACATTGATGCTTTGGAATTGCTCAACTCTCACCATATATGAGCTTTTCACGTTTTTGTGCAATTTCAAACATAACTTGGTCTATTTGCATCTTTGCCTTACGAAACGTTGCACGAAGACTAAACTAGCACGTTAGACTTCTAAGAATACAAAATGGAGTACAACGGTCCACATTGATGCTTTGGAATTGCTCAACTCTCACCAATATGAGCTTTTCACGTTTTTGTGCAATTTCAAACATAACTTGGTCTATTCGCATCTTTACCTTACGAAACGTTGCACGAAGGCTAAACTAGCCAGTTAGACTTCAAAACACTAAATAGAGTACGGTCCACATTGATGCTTTGGAATTGCTCAACTCTCTCAAATATGAGCTTTTCACGTTTTTGTGCAATTTCAAACATAACTTGGTCTATTCGCATCTTTGCCTTACGAAACGTTGCACGAAGGCTAAACTAGCAGTTAGACTTCTAAGAACACTAAATAGAGTACAACGGTCCACATTGATGCTTTGGAATTGCTCAACTCTCACCATATATGAGCTTTTCACGTTTTTGTGCAATTTCAAACATAACTTGGTCTATTCGCATCTTTACCTTACGAAACGTTGCACGAAGGCTAAACTAGCAGTTAGACTTCTAAGAATACAAAATAGAGTACAACGGTCCACATTGATGCTTTGGAATTGCTCAACTCTCACCATATGAGCTTTTCACGTTTTTGTGCAATTTCAAACATAACTTGGTCTATTCGCATCTTTACCTTACGAAACGTTGCACGAAGGCTAAACTAGCCAGTTAGACTTCTAAGAACACTAAATAGAGTACAACGGTCCACATTGATGCTTTGGAATTGCTCAACTCTCTCCAATACGAGCTTTTCACGTTTTTGTGCAATTTCAAACATAACTTGGTCTATTCGCATCTTTACCTTACGAAACGTTGCACGAAGGCTAAACTAGCAGTTAGACTTCTAAGAACTACTAAATAGAGTACAACGGTCCACATTGATGCTTTGGAATTGCTCAACTCTCACCATATATGAGCTTTTCACGTTTTTGTGCAATTTCAAACATAACTTGGTCTATTCGCATTTGCCTTACGAAACGTTGCACGAAGGCTAAACTAGCCAGTTAGACTTCTAAGAACTAAATAGAGTACAACGGTCCACATTGATGCTTTGGAATTGCTCAACTCTCTCCATATATAAGCTTTTCACGTTTTGTGCAATTTCAAACATAACTTGGTCTATTCGCATCTTTACCTTGCGAAACGTTGCACGAAGGCTAAACTAGCACGTTAGACTTCTAAGAATACTAAATAGAGTACAACGGTCCACATTGATGCTTTGGAATTGCTCAACTCTCACCATATATGAGCTTTTCACGTTTTTGTGCAATTTCAAACATAACTTGGTCTATTCGCATCTTTACGTTACAAAACGTTGCACGAAGGCTAAACTAGCTAGTTAGACTTCTAAGAATACTAAACAGACTGCAACGGTCCACGTTGATGCTTTGGAATTGCTCAACTCTCACCATATATGAGCTTTTCATGTTTTTGTGCAATTTCAAACATAACTTGGTCTATTCGCATCTTTACCTTACGAAACGTTGCACGAAGGCTAAACTAGCATGTTAGACTTCTAAGAATACTAAATAGAGTACAACGGTCCACATTGATGCTTTGGAATTGCTCAACTCTCACCATATATGAGCTTTTCACGTTTTTGTGCAATTTCAAACATAACTTGGTGTATTCGCATCTTTGCCTTACGAAACGTTGCACGAAGACTAAACTAGCCAGTTAGACTTCTAAGACACTAAACAGAGTACAACGGTCCACATTGATGCTTTGGAATTGCTCAACTCTCTCCATATGAGCTTTTCACGTTTTTGTGCAATTTCAAACATAACTTGGTCTATTCGCATCTTTACCTTACGAAACGTTGCACGAAGGCTAAACTAGCAGTTAGACTTCTAAGAACTACTAAATAGAGTACAACGGTCCACATTGATGCTTTGGAATTGCTCAACTCTCACAATATGAGCATTTCACGTTTTTGTGCAATTTCAAACATAACTTGGTCTATTCGCATCTTTGCCTTACGAAACGTTGCACGAAGGCTAAACTAGCAGTTAGACTTCTAAGAACACTAAATAGAGTACAAGTCCACATTGATGCTTTGGAATTGCTCAACTCTCTCATATATAAGCTTTTCACGTTTTGTGTAATTTCAAACATAACTTGGTCTATTCGCATCTTTACCTTGCGAAACGTTGCACGAAGGCTAAACTAGCAGTTAGACTTCTAAGAATACTAAATAGAGTACAACGGTCCACATTGATGCTTTGGAATTGCTCAACTCTCACCATATATGAGCTTTTCACGTTTTGTGCAATTTCAAACATAACTTGGTCTATTCGCATCTTTACCTTACGAAACGTTGCACGAAGGCTAAACTAGCAGTTAGACTTCTAAGAATACTAAATAGAGTACAACGGTCCACATTGATGCTTTGGAATTGCTCAACTCTCACCATATATGAGCTTTTCACGTTTTTGTGCAATTTCAAACATAACTTGGTCTATTCGCATCTTTACCTTACGAAACGTTGCACGAAGGCTAAACTAGCAGTTAGACTTCTAAGAATACTAAATAGAGTACAACGGTCCACATTGATGCTTTGGAATTGCTCAACTCTCACCATATATGAGCTTTTCACGTTTTTGTGCAATTTCAAACATAACTTGGTCTATTCGCATCTTTGCCTTACGAAACGTTGCACGAAGGCTAAACTAGCAGTTAGACTTCTAAGAATACTAAATAGAGTACAACGGTCCACATTGATGCTTTGGAATTGCTCAACTCTCAATATATGAGCATTTCACGTTTTTGTGCAATTTCAAACATAACTTGGTCTATTCGCATCTTTGCCTTACGAAACGTTGCACGAAGGCTAAACTAGCCAGTTAGACTTCTAAGAACTAAATAGAGTACAAGTCCACATTGATGCTTTGGAATTGCTCAACTCTCTCATATATGAGCTTTTCACGTTTTTGTGCAATTTCAAACATAACTTGGTCTATTCGCATCTTTACCTTACGAAACGTTGCACGAAGGCTAAACTAGCAGTTAGACTTCTAAGAATACTAAATAGAGTACAACGGTCCACATTGATGCTTTGGAATTGCTCAACTCTCACCATATATGAGCTTTTCACGTTTTTGTGCAATTTTAAACATAACTTGGTCTATTCGCATCTTTACCTTACGAAACGTTGCACGAGGCTAAACATATTGATGCTTTGGAATTGCTCAACTCTCCAAATACGAGCTTTTCACTTTTTGTGCAATTTCAAACATAACTTGGTCTATTCGCATCTTTGCCTTACGAAACGTTGCACGAAGGCTAAACTAGCAGTTAGACTTCTAAGAACACTAAATAGAGTACAACGGTCCACATTGATGCGTTGGAATTGCTCAACTCTCACCATATATGAGCTTTTCACGTTTTTGTGCAATTTCAAACATAACTTGGTCTATTTGCATCTTTGCCTTACGAAACGTTGCACGAAGGCTAAACTAGCCAGTTAGACTTCTAAGAACCTAAATAGAGTACAACGTCCACATTGATGCTTTGGAATTGCTCAACTCTCTCCATATAAGTTCACGTTTTTGTGCAATTTCAAACATAACTTGGTCTATTCGCATCTTTACCTTACGAAACGTTGCACGAAGACTAAACTAGCACGTTAGACTTCTAAGAATACTAAATAGAGTACAACGGTCCACATTGATGCGTTGGAATTGCTCAACTCTCACCATATTTGAGCTTTTCACGTTTTTGTGCAATTTCAAACATAACTTGGTCTATTCGCATCTTTACCTTACGAAACGTTGCACGAAGGCTAAACTAGCAGTTAGACTTCTAAGAATACTAAATAGAGCAACGGTCCACATTGATGCTTTGGAATTGCTCAACTCTCACCATATATGAGCTTTTCACGTTTTTGTGCAATTTCAAACATAACTTGGTCTATTCGCATCTTTACCTTACGAAACGTTGCACGAAGGCTAAACTAGCAGTTAGACTTCTAAGAATACTAAATAGAGTACAACGGTCCACATTGATGCTTTGGAATTGCTCAACTCTCACCATATATGAGCTTTTCACGTTTTTGTGCAATTTCAAACATAACTTGGTGTATTCGCATCTTTGCCTTACGAAACGTTGCACGAAGGCTAAACTAGCAGTTAGACTTCTAAGAATACTAAATAGAGTACAACGGTCCACATTGATGCTTTGGAATTGCTCAACTCTCACCATAATGAGCTTTTCACGTTTTTGTGCAATTTTAAACATAACTTGGTCTATTCGCATCTTTACCTTACGAAACGTTGCACGAAGGCTAAACATATTGATGCTTTGGAATTGCTCAACTCTCTCCAAATACGAGCTTTTCACATTTTTGTGCAATTTCAAACATAACTTGGTCTATTCGCATCTTTGCCTTACGAAACGTTGCACGAAGGCTAAACTAGCAGTTAGACTTCTAAGAACACTAAATAGAGTACAACGGTCCACATTGATGCTTTGGAATTGCTCAACTCTCATATATGAGCTTTTCACGTTTTTGTGCAATTTCAAACATAACTTGGTCTATTCGCATCTTTGCCTTACGAAACGTTGCACGAAGGCTAAACTAGCCAGTTAGACTTCTAAGAACTAAATAGAGTACAACGGTCCACATTGATGCTTTGGAATTGCTCAACTCTCTCCATCATAATTTCACGTTTTTAGTGCAATTTCAAACATAACTTGGTCTATTCGCATCTTTACCTTACGAAACGTTGCACGAAGGCTAAACTAGCACGTTAGACTTCTAAGAATACTAAATAGAGTACAACGGTCCACATTGATGCTTTGGAATTGCTCAACTCTCACCATATATGAGCTTTTCACGTTTTTGTGCAATTTCAAACATAACTTGGTCTATTCGCATCATCTTTACCTTACGAAACGTTGCACGAAGGCTAAACTAGCCAGTTAGACTTCTAAGAATACTAAATAGAGCAACGGTCCACATTGATGCTTTGGAATTGCTCAACTCTCCAATACGAGCTTTTCACGTTTTTGTGCAATTTCAAACATAACTTGGTCTATTCGCATCTTTACCTTACGAAACGTTGCACGAAGGCTAAACTAGCAGTTAGACTTCTAAGAATACTAAATAGAGTACAACGGTCCACATTGATGCTTTGGAATTGCTCAACTCTCACCATATATGAGCTTTTCACGTTTTTGTGCAATTTCAAACATAACTTGGTCTATTCGCATCTTTGCCTTACGAAACGTTGCACGAAGGCTAAACTAGCAGTTAGACTTCTAAGAATACTAAATAGAGTACAACGGTCCACATTGATGCTTTGGAATTGCTCAACTCTCACCATATATGAGTTTCACGTTTTTGTGCAATTTCAAACATAACTTGGTCTATTCGCATCTTTGCCTTACGAAACGTTGCACGAAGGCTAAACTAGCCAGTTAGACTTCTAAGAACCTAAATAGAGTACAACGGTCCACATTGATGCTTTGGAATTGCTCAACTCTCTCCATATATGAGTTCACGTTTTGTGCAATTTCAAACATAACTTGGTCTATTCGCATCTTTACCTTACGAAACGTTGCACGAAGGCTAAACTAGCAGTTAGACTTCTAAGAATACTAAATAGAGTACAACGGTCCACATTGATGCTTTGGAATTGCTCAACTCTCACCATATATGAGCTTTTCACGTTTTTGTGCAATTTCAAACATAACTTGGTCTATTCGCATCTTTACTTACGAAACGTTGCACGAAGGCTAAACTAGCAGTTAGACTTCTAAGAATACTAAATAGAGCAACGGTCCACATTGATGCTTTGGAATTGCTCAACTCTCACCATATATGAGCTTTTCACGTTTTTGTGCAATTTCAAACATAACTTGGTCTATTCGCATCTTTACCTTACGAAACGTTGCACGAAGGCTAAACTAGCATGTTAGACTTCTAAGAATACTAAATAGAGTACAACGGTCCACATTGATGCTTTGGAATTGCTCAACTCTCACCATATATGAGCTTTTCACGTTTTTGTGCAATTTCAAACATAACTTGGTGTATTCGCATCTTTGCCTTACGAAACGTTGCACGAAGACTAAACTAGCACGTTAGACTTCTAAGAATACTAAATAGAGTACAACAGTCCACATTGATGCGTTGGAATTGCTCAACTCTCACCATACATGAGCTTTTCACGTTTTTGTGCAATTTTAAACATAACTTGGTCTATTCGCATCTTTACCTTACGAAATGTTGCACGAGGCTAAACATATTGATGCTTTGGAATTGCTCAACTCTCTCCAAATACGAGCTTTTCACATTTTTGTGCAATTTCAAACATAACTTGGTCTATTCGCATCTTTACCTTACGAAACGTTGCACGAAGGCTAACAAGCAGTTAGACTTAGACTTCTAAGAACACTAAATAGAGTACAACGGTCCACATTGATGCTTTGGAATTGCTCAACTCTCACATATATGAGCTTTTCACGTTTTTGTGCAATTTCAAACATAACTTGGTCTATTCGCATCTTTGCCTTACGAAACGTTGCACGAAGGCTAAACTAGCAGTTAGACTTCTAAGAACTAAATAGAGTACAACGTCCACATTGATGCTTTGGAATTGCTCAACTTCTCCATATAAGTTTCACGTTTTGTGCAATTTCAAACATAACTTGGTCTATTCGCATCTTTACCTTACGAAACGTTGCACGAAGGCTAAACTAGCAGTTAGACTTCTAAGAATACTAAATAGAGTACAACGGTCCACATTGATGCTTTGGAATTGCTCAACTCTCACCATATATGAGCTTTTCACGTTTTTGTGCAATTTCAAACATAACTTGGTCTATTCGCATCTTTACCTTACAAAACGTTGCACGAAGGCTAAACTAGCTAGTTAGACTTCTAAGAATACTAAATAGAGCAACGGTCCACGTTGATGCTTTGGAATTGCTCAACTCTCACCATATATGAGCTTTTCATGTTTTTGTGCAATTTCAAACATAACTTGGTCTATTCGCATCTTTACCTTACGAAACGTTGCACGAAGGCTAAACTAGCATGTTAGACTTCTAAGAATACTAAATAGAGTACAACGGTCCACATTGATGCTTTGGAATTGCTCAACTCTCACCATATATGAGCTTTTCACGTTTTTGTGCAATTTCAAACATAACTTGGTGTATTCGCATCTTTGCCTTACGAAACGTTGCACGAAGGCTAAACTAGCAGTTAGACTTCTAAGATACTAAATAGAGTACAACGGTCCACATTGATGCTTTGGAATTGCTCAACTCTCACCATAATGAGCTTTTCACGTTTTTGTGCAATTTTAAACATAACTTGGTCTATTCGCATCTTTACCTTACGAAACGTTGCACGAGGCTAAACATATTGATGCTTTGGAATTGCTCAACTCTCTCCAAATACGAGCTTTTCACATTTTTGTGCAATTTCAAACATAACTTGGTCTATTCGCATCTTCGCCTTACGAAACGTTGCATGAAGGCTCAACAAGCAGGTTAGACTTCTAAGAACACTAAATAGAGTACAACGGTCCACATTGATGCTTTGGAATTGCTCAACTCTCAGCATATATGAGCATTTCACGTTTTTGTGCAATTTCAAACATAACTTGGTCTATTCGCATCATTGCCTTGCGAAACGTTGCACGAAGGCTAAACTAGCCAGTTAGACTTCTCAGAACCCTAAATAGAGTACAACGATCCACATTGATGCTTTGGAATTGCTCAACTCTCTCCATCGATAACCGTGTCACGTTTTAGTGTAATTTCAAACATAACTTGGTCTATTCGCATCTTTACCTTGCGAAACGTTGCACGAAGGCTAAACTAGCACGTTAGACTTCTAAGAATACTAAATAGAGTACAACGGTCCACATTGATGCTTTGGAATTGCTCAACTCTCACCATATATGAGCTTTTCACGTTTTTGTGCAATTTCAAACATAACTTGGTCTATTCGCATCTGTACCTTACAAAACGTTGCACGAAGGCTAAACTAGCCAGTTAGACTTCTAAGAATACTAAACAGACTGCAACGGTCCACGTTGATGCTTTGGAATTGCTCAACTCCCTCCAAATACGAGCTTTTCACGTTTTTGTGCAATTTCAAACATAACTTGGTCTATTCGCATCTTTACCTTACGAAACGTTGCACGAAGGCTCAACGAGCAGGTTAGACTTCTAAGAACACTAAATAGAGTACAACGGTCCACATTGATGCTTTGGAATTGCTCAACTCTCACCATATATGAGCTTTTCACGTTTTTGTGCAATTTCAAACATAACTTGGTCTATTCGCATCTTTACCTTACGAAATGTTGCACGAAGGCTAAACTAGCCAGTTAGACTTCTCAGAACCCTAAATAGAGTACAACGATCCACATTGATGCTTTGGAATAGCTCAACTCTCTCCATCGATAACCGTGTCACGTCTTAGTGTAATTTCAAACATAACTTGGTCTATTCGCATCTTTACCTTGCGAAACGTTGCACGAAGGCTAAACTAGCACGTTAGACTTCTAAGAATACTAAATAGAGTACAACGGTCCACATTGATGCTTTGGAATTGCTCAACTCTCACCATATATGAGCTTTTCACGTTTTTGTGCAATTTCGAACATAACTTGGTCTATTCGCATCTTTACCTTACAAACCGTTGCACGAAGGCTAAACTAGCCAGTTAGACTTCTAAGAATACTAAACAGACTGCAACGGTCCACGTTAATGCTTTGGAATTGCTCAACTCCATCCAAATACGAGCTTTTCACGTTTTTGTGCAATTTCAAACATAACTTGGTCTATTCGCATCTTTACCTTACGAAACGTTGCACGAAGGCTCAACGAGCAGGTTAGACTTCTAAGAACACTAAATAGAGTACAACGGTCCACATTGATGCTTTGGAATTGCTCAACTCTCACCATATATGAGCTTTTCACGTTTTTGTTCAATTTCAAACATAACTTGGTGTATTCGCATCTTTGCCTTGCGAAACGTTGCACGAAGGCTAAACTAGCCAGTTAGACTTCTAAAAACACTAAATAGAGTACAACGGTCCACATTGATGCTTTGGAATTGCTCAACTCTCTCCATAGATAAGCGTGTCAGGTTTTAGTGTAATTTCAAACATAACTTGGTCTATTCGTATCTTTACCTTACGAAACGTTGCACGAAGGCTAAACTAGCACGTTAGACTTCTAAGAATACTAAATAGAGTACAACGGTCCACATTGATGCTTTGGGATAGCTCAACTCTCACCATATATGAGCTTTTCACGTTTTTGTGCAATTTCAAACATAACTTGGTCTATTCGCATCTTTACCTTACGAAACGTTGCATGAAGGCTAAACTAGCCAGTTAGACTTCTAAGAATACTAAACAGACTGCAACGGTCCACGTTGATGCTTTGGAATTACTCAACTCCCTCCAAATACGAGCTTTTCACGTTTTTGTGCAATTTCAAACATAACTTGGTCTATTCGCATCTTTACCTTACGAAACGTTGCACGAAGGCTCAACGAGCAGGTTAGACTTCTAAGAACACTAAATAGAGTACAACGGTCCACATTGATGCTTTGGAATTGCTCAACTCTCACCATATATGAGCTTTTCACGTTTTTGGGTAATTTGAAACATAACTTGGTCTATTCGAATCTTTGCCTTACGAAACGTTGCACGAAGGGTAAACTAGCCAGTTAGACCTCTAAGAACACTAAATAGAGTACAACGGTCTACATTGATGCTTTGGAATTGTTCAACTCTCTCCATAGATAAGCATGTCACGTTTTAGTGCAATTTCAAACATAACTTGGTCTATTCGCATCTTTACGTTACGAAACGTTGCACGAAGGCTAAACTAGCACGTTAGACTTCTAAGAATACTAAATAGAGTACAACGGTCCACATTGATGCTTTGGAGTTGCTCAACTCTCACCATATATGAGCTTTTCACGTTTTTGTGCAATTTCAAACATAACTTGGTCTATTCGCATCTTTACCTTACGAAACGTTGCACGAAGGCTAAACTAGCCAGTTAGACCTCTAAGAACACTAAATAGAGTACAACGGTCCACATTGATGCTTTGGAATTGCTCAACTCTCACCATATATGAGCTTTTCACGTTTTTGTGCAATTTCAAACATAACTTGGTCTATTCGAATCTTTGCCTTACGAAACGTTGCACGAAGGCTAAACTAGTCAGTTAGACCTCTAAGAACACTAAATAGAGTACAACGGTCCACATTGAAGCTTTGGAATTGCTCAACTCTCTCCATAGATAAGCATGTCACGTTTTAGTGCAATTTCAAACGTAACTTGGTCTATTCGCATCTTTACCTTACGAAACGTTGCACGAAGGCTAAACTAGCGCGTTAGACTTCGAAGAATACTAAATAGAGTACAACGGTCCACATTGATGCTTTGGAATTGCTCTACTCTCACCATATATGAGCTTTTCACGTTTTTGTGCAATTTTCAAACATAACTTGGTCTTTTCGCATCTTTACCTTACGAAACGTTGCAAGAAGGCTAAACTAGCCAGTTAGACTTCTAAGAATACTAAACAGAGTGCAACGGTTCAAATTGATGCTTTGGATTTGCTTAGCTCAACTCTCTCCAAATACTAGCTTTTCACATTTTTGTGCAATTTCAAACATAACTTGGTCTATTCGCATCTTTACCTAGCGAAACGTTGCACGAAGGCTAAACTAGCCAGTTAGACTTCTAAGAATACTAAACAGACTGCAACGGTCCACATTGATGCTTCGGAATTGCTCAACTCTCTCCAAATACGAGCTTTTCACGTTTTTGTGCAATTTCAAACATAACTTGGTCTATTCGTATCTTTACCTTACGAAACGTTGCACGAAAGCTAAACGAGCAAGTTAGACTTCTAAGAACACTAAACAGAGTACAACGGTCCACATTGATGCTTTGGAATTGCCCAACTCTCACCATATATGAGCGTTTCACGTTTTTGTGCAATTTCAAACATAACTTGGTCTATTCGAATCTTTGCCTTAAGAAACGTTGCACGAAGGCTAAACTAGCCAGTTAGACCTCTAAGAACACTAAATAGAGTACAACGGTCCACATTGATGCTTTGGAATTGCTCAACTCTCACCATATTTGAGCTTTTCACGTTTTTGTGCAATTTCAAACATAACTTGGTCTATTCGCATCTTTGCCTTACGAAACGTTGCACGAAGGCTAAACTAGCCAGTTAGACTTCTAAGAAGACTAAATAGAGTATAACAGTCCACATTGAAGCTTTGGAATTGCTCAACTCTCTCCATAGATAAGCATGTCACGTTTTAGTTCAATTTCAAACATAACTTGGTCTTTTCGAATCTTTACGTTACGAAACGTTGCACGAAGGCTAAACTAGCATGTTAGACTTCTAAGAATACTAAATAAAGTACAACGGTCCACATTGATGCTTTGGAATTGCTCAACTCTAACCATATATGAGCTTTTCACGTTTTTGTGCAATTTCAAACATAACTTGGTCTATTCGTATCTTTACCTTACAAAACGTTGCACGAAGGCTAAACTAGCACGTTAGACTTCTAAGAAGACTAAATAGAGTACAACGGTCCACATTGATGTTTTGGAATTGCTCAACTCTCTCCAAATACGAGCTTTTCACGTTTTTGTGCAATTTCAAACATAACTTGGTCTATTCGCATCTTTACCTTACGAAACGTTGCACGAAGGCTAAACGAGCAGGTTAGACTTCTAAGAACACTAAATAGAGTACAACGGTCCACATTGATGCTTTGGAATTGCTCTACTCTTACCATATATGAGCTCTTCAAGTTTTTGTGCAATTTCAACACATAACATGGTCTATTCGCATCTTGAACTTACGAAACGTTGCACGAAGGCTAAACTAGCCATTTAGACTTCTAACAATACTAAACAGACTACAACGGTCGACATTGATGCTTTGAAATTGCTCAACTCTCTCCAAATACGAGCTTTTCACGTTTTTGTGCAATCTCAAACATAACTTGGTCTATTCGCATCTTTACCCTACGAAACGTTGCACGAAGGCTAGACGAGCAGGTTAGACTTCTAAGAACACTAAATAGAGTACAACCGTCCATATTTATGCTTTGGAATTGCTCAACTCTCACCATATATGAGCTTTTCACGTTTTTGTACAATTTCAAACATAACTTGGTCTATTCGCATCTTTACCTTACGAAACGTTGCACGAAGGCTAAACTAGCCAGTTAGACTTCTAAGAATACTAAACGGAGTGCAACGGTTCACATTGATACTTTGGAATTGCTCAACTCTCTCCAAATACGAGCTTTTCATGTTTTTGTGCAATTTCAAACATAACTTGGTCTATTCGCATCTTTACCTTACGAAACGTTGCACGAAGGCTAAACTAGCCAATTAGACTTCTAAGAACACTAAATAGAGTACAACGGTCCACATTGATGCTTTGGAATTGCTAAACTCTCTCCAAATACGAGCTTTCACGTTTTTGTGCAATTTCAAACATAACTTGGTCTATTCGCATCTTTACCTTACGAAACGTTGCACGAAGGCTAAACGAGCAGGTTAGACTTCTAAGAACAGTAAATAGAGTACAACGGTCCACATTGATGCTTTGGAATTGCTCAACTCTCACCATATATGAGCTTTTCAAACGTAACTTGGTCTATTCGCATCTTTGCATTACGAAACGTTGCACGAAGGCTAAACTAGCTAGTTAGACTTCTAAGAATACTAAACAGAGGGGAACGTCCACATTGATGCTTTGGAATTGCTCAAGTCTCTCCAAATACGAGCTTTTCACTTTTTTGTGCAATTTCAAACATAACTTGGTCTATTCGCATCTTTACCTTATGAAACGTTGCACGAAGGCTAAACTAGCCAGTTAGACTTCTAAGAACACTAAATAGAGTACAACGGTCCACATTGACGCTGTGGAATTGCTTAACTCTCACCATAGATAAACATGTCACGTTTTTCTGCAATTTCAAACATAAATTGGTCTATTCGCATCTTTACCTTACGAAACGTTGCACGAAGGCTAAACTAGCCAATTAGACTTCTAAGAACACTAAATAGAGTACAACGGTCCACATTGATGCTTTGGAATTGCTCAACTCTCTCCAAATACGAGCTTTCACGTTTTTGTACAATTTCAAACATAACTTGGTCTATTCGCATCTTTACCTTACGAAACGTTGCACGAAGGCTAAACTAGCCAATTAGACTTCTAAGAACACTAAATAGAGTACAACGGTCCACATTGATGCTTTGGAATTGCTCAACTCTCTCCAAATACGAGCTTTCACGTTTTTGTACAATTTCAAACATAACTTGGTCTATTCGCATCTTTACCTTACGAAACGTTGCACGAAGGCTAAACGAGCAGGTTAGACTTCTAAGAAGCCTAAATAGAGTACAACAGTCCACATTGATGCTTTGGAATTGCTCAACTCTCACCATATATGAGCTTTTGACGTTTTTGTGCAATTTCAAACATAACTTGGTCTATTCGCATCTTTACCTTACGAAACGTTGCACGAAGGCTAAACTAGCCAGTTAGACTTCTAAGAATACTAAACAGAGGGCAACGGTCCACATTGATGCTTTGGAATTGCTCAACTCTCTCCAAATACGAGCTTTTTACTTTTTTGTGTAATTTCAAACATAACTTGGTCTATTCGCATCTTTACCTTACGAAACGTTGCACGAAGGCTAAACTAACCAGTTAGACTTCTAAGAATACTAAACAGAGGGCAACGGTCCACATTGATGCTTTGGAATTGCTCAACTCTCCCCAAATACGAGCTTTTTACTTTTTTGTGCAATTTCAAACATAACTTGGTCTATTCGCATCTTTACCTTACGAAACGTTGCACGAAGGCTAAACTAGCCATTTAGACTTCTAAGAACGCTAAATAGAGTACAACGGTCCACATTGATGCTTTGGAATTGCTCAACTCTCTCCATAGATAAGCATGTCACATTTTAGTGCAATTTCAAACATAACTTGGTCTATTCGCGTCTTCACCATACGAAACATTGCACGAAGGCTAAACTAGCACGTTAGACTTCTAAGAATACTAAATAGAGTACAACGGTCCATACTGATGCTTTGGAATTGCTCAACTCTCACCATATATGAGCTTTTCACGTTTTTGTACAATTTCAAACATAACTTGGTCTATTCGCATCTTTACCTTACGAAATGTTGCACGAAGGCTAAACGAGCAGGTTAGACTTCTAAGAATACTAAATAGAGTGCAACGGTCCACATTGATGCTTTGGAATTGCTCAACTCTCAACATATATGAGCTTTTCACGTTTTTGCGCAATTTCAAACATAACTTGGTCTATTCACATCTTTGCCTTACGAAACGTTGCACGAATGCAAAAGTAGCCAGTTAGACTTCTAAGAACACTAAATAGAGTACAACGGTCCACATTGACGCTTTGGAATTGCTGAACTCTCTCCAAATACGAGCTTTTCACGTTTTTGTGCAATTTCAAACAAAACTTGGTCTATTCGCATCTCTACCTTACGAAATGTTGCACGAAGGCTAAACGAGCAGGTTAGACTTCCAAGAACACTAAATAGAGTACAACGGTCCACATTGATGCTTTGGAATTGCTCAACTCGTAACATATATGAGCTTTTCACGTTTTTGTGCAATTTCAAACATAACTTGGTCTATTCGCATCTTTGCCTTACTAAACGTTGCACGAATGCTAAAGTAGCCAGTTAGACTTCTAAGAACACTAAATAGAGTACAACGGTCCACATTGATGCTTTGGAATTGCTCAACTCTCTCCATAGATAAGCATGTCACATTTTAGTGCAATTTCAAACATAACTTGGTCTATTCGCGTCTTCACCATACGAAACATTGGTCGAAGGCTAAACTAGCACGTTAGACTTCTAAGAATACTAAATAGAGTACAACGGTCCATACTGATGCTTTGGAATTGCTCAACTCTCACCATATATGAGCTTTTCACGTTTTTGTACAATTTCAAACATAACTTGGTCTATTCGCATCTTTACCTTACGAAATGTTGCACGAAGGCTAAACGAGCAGGTTAGACTTCTAAGAACACTAAATAGAGTACAACGGTCCACATTGATGCTTTGGAATTGCTCAACTCTCAACATATATGAGCTTTTCACGTTTTTGCGCAATTTCAAACATAACTTGGTCTATTCGCATCTTTGCCTTACGAAACGTTGCACGAATGCAAAAGTAGCCAGTTAGACTTCTAAGAACACTAAATAGAGTACAACGGTCCACATTGACGCTTTGGAATTGCTGAACTCTCTCCAAATACGAGCTTTTCACGTTTTTGTGCAATTTCAAACAAAACTTGGTCTATTCGCATCTCTACCTTACGAAATGTTGCACGAAGGCTAAACGAGCAGGTTAGACTTCCAAGAACACTAAATAGAGTACAACGGTCCACATTGATGCTTTGGAATTGCTCAACTCTTAACATATATGAGCTTTTCACGTTTTTGTGCAATTTCAAACATAACTTGGTCTATTCGCATCTTTGCCTTACTAAACGTTGCACGAATGCTAAAGTAGCCAGTTAGACTTCTAAGAACACTAAATAGAGTACAACGGTCCACATTGACGCTTTGGAATTGCTCAACTCTCTCCATAGATAAGCATGTCACGTTTTAGTGCAATTTCAAACATAACTTGGTGTATTCGCATCTTTATCTTACGAAACGTTGCACGAAGGCTAAACTAGCACGTTACGCTTCTAAGAATACTAAATAGAGTACAACGGTCCATATTGATGCTTTGGAATTGCTCAACTCTCACCATATATGAGCTTTTCACGTTTTTGTACAATTTCAAACATAACTTGGTCTATTCGCATCTTTACCTTACGAAACGTTGCACGAAGGCTAAACTAGCCAGTTAGACTACTAAGAATACTTAACAGAGTGCAACGGTTCACATTGATGCTTTGGAATTGCTCAACTCTCTCCAAATACGAGCTTTTCACGTTTTTGTGCAATTTCAAACATAACTTGGTCTATTCGCATCTTTACCTTACGAAACGTTGCACGAAGGCTAAACGAGCAGGTTAGACTTCTAAGAACACTAAATAGAGTACAACGGTCTACATTGATGCTTTGGAATTGCTCAACTCTCAACATATATGAGCATTCCACTTATTGTGCAATTTCAAACATAACTTGGTCTATTTGCATCTTTGCCTTACGAAACGTTGCACGAAGGCTAAACTCACCAGTTAGACTTCCAAGAACACTAAATAGAGAACAACTGTCCACATTGACGCTTTGGAATTGCTCAACTCTCTCCATAGATATGCATGTCACGTTTTAGTGCAATTTCAAACATAACTTGGTCTATTCGCATCTTTACCTTACGAAACGTTGCACGAAGGCTAAACGAGTAGGTTAGACTTCTAAGAACACTAAATAGAGTACAACGGTCCACATTGATGCTTTGGAATTTCTCAACTCTCAACATATATGAGCTTTTCACGTTTTTGTGCAATTTCAAACATAACTCGGTCTATTCGCATCTTTGCCTTACGAAACGTTGCACGAAGGCTAAACTAGCCAGTTAGACTTCTAAGAACAGTAACTAGAGTACAACGGTCCACATTGATGCTTTCGAATTGCTCAACTCTCTCGATAGATAAGCATGTCACGTTTTAGTGCAATTTCAAACATAACTTGGTCTATTCGCATCTTTACCATATGAAACGTTGCATGAAGGCTAAACTAGCCAGTTGGACTTCTAAAAACTGTAACTAGAGTACAACGGTCCACATTGATGCTTTGGAATTGCTCAACTCTCTCCATAGATAAGCATGTCACGTGTTAGTGCAATTTCAAACATAACTTGGTCTATCCGCATCTTTACCTTACGAAACTTTGCACGAAGGCTAAACGAGCAGGTTAGACTTCTAAGAACACTAAATAGAGTACAACGGTCCACATTGATGCTTTGGAATTGTTCAACTCTCACCATATATGAGCTTTTCACGTTTTTATGCTATTTCAAACATAACTTGGTCTATTCGCATCTTTACCTTACGAAACGTTGCACGAAGGTTAAACTAGCCAGTTAGACCTCTAAGAACACTAAATAGAGTACAACGGTCCACATTGATGGTTTGGAATTGCTCAACTCTCACCATATATGAGCTTTTCACGTTTTTGTGCAATTTCAAACATAACTTGGTCTATTCGCATCTTTGCCTTACGAAACGTTGCACAAAGGCTAAACTAGCTAGTTAGACTTCTAAGAACACTAAATAGAGTACAACGGTCCACATTGATGCTTTGCAATTGCTCAACTCTCTCCATGGATAAGCATGTCACGTGTTAGTGCAATTTCAAACATAACTTGGTCTATTCGCATCTTTACCTTACGAAACTTTGCACGAAGGCTAAACGAGCAGGTTAGACTTCTAAGAACTCTAAATAGAGTACAACGGTCCACATTGATGCTTTGGAATTGTTCAACTCTCACCATATATGAGCTTTTCACGTTTTTATGCTATTTCAAACATAACTTGGTCTATTCGCATCATTACCTTACGAAACGTTGCACGAAGGCTAAACGAGCAGGTTAGACTTCAAAGAACACTAAATAGAGTACAACGGTCCACATTGATGCTTTGGAATTGTTCAACTCTCACCATATATGAGCTTTTCACGTTTTTGTGCTATTTCAAACATAACTTGGTCTATTCGTATCTTTACCTTATGAAATGTTGCACGAAGGCTAAAATAGCACGTTAGACTTCCAAGAATACTAAATAGAGTACAACGGTCCACATTGATGCTTTGGAATTGGTCAACTCTCACCATATACGAGCTTTTCATGTTTTTGTGCAATTTCAAACATAACTTGGTCTATTCGCATCTTTACCTTACGAAACGTTGCACGAATGCTAAACTAGCCAGTTAGACTTCTAAGAATACTAAACAGAGGGCAACGGTCCTCATTGATGCTTTGGAATTGCTCAACTCTCTCCAAATACGAGCTTTTCATGTTTTTGTGCAAGTTCAAACATAACTTGGTCTATTCGCATCTTTACCTTATGAAACATTGCACGAAGGCTAAACGAGCAGGTTAGACTTCTAAAAACACTAAATAGAGTACAACGGTCCACATTGACGCTTTGGAATTGCTCAACTCTCACCATATATGAGCTTTTCACGTTTTTGTGCAATTTCAAACATAACTTGGTCTATTCGCATCTTTGCCTTACGAAACGTTGCACGAAGGCTAAACTAGCCAGTTAGGCTTCTAAGAACACTAAATAGAGTACAACGGTCCACATTGATGCTTCGCAATTGCTCAACTCTCACCATATATGAGCTTTTCATGTTTTTGTGCAATTTCAAACATAACTGGTCGATTCGCATCTTTACCTTACGAAACGTTGCACGAAGGCTAAACTAGCCAGTTAGACTTCTAAGAACACTAAATAGAGTAACATTGATGCGTTGGAATTGCTCAACTCTCTCCATAGATAAGCATGTCAAGTTTTAGTGTAATTTCAAACATAACTTGGTCTATTCGTATGTTTACCTTACGAAACGTTGCACGAAGGCTAAACTAGCACGTTAGACTTCTAAGAATACTAAATAGAGTACAACGGTCCACATTGATGCTTTGCAATTGCTCAACTCTCACCATATATGAGCTTTTCATGTTTTTGTGCAATTTCAAACATAACTGGTCGATTCGCATCTTTACCTTACGAAACGTTGCATGAAGGCTAAACTAGCCAGTTAGACTTCTATGAATAATAAATAGAGTGCAACGGTGCACATTGATGCTTTGGAATTGCTCAACTCTCTCCAAATACAAGGTTTTCACGTTTTTGTGTAATTTCAAACATAACTTGGTCTATTCGCATCTTTACCTTACGAAACGTTGCACGAAGGCTAAACTAGCGGGTTAGACTTCTTAGAACACTAAATAGAGTACAACAGTCCACATTGATGCCTTGGAATTGCTCAACTCTCACCATATATGAGCTTTTCACGTTTTTGTGCAATTTCAAACATAACTTGGTCTATTCGCATCTTTGCCTTACGAAACGTTGCACGAAGGCTAAACTTGCCAGTTAGACTTCTAAGAACACTAAATAGAGTACAATTGTCCACATTGATGCTTTGGAATTGCTCAACTCTCTCCATAGATAAGCATCTCACGTTTTAGTGCAATTTCAAACATAACCTGGTCTATCGCATCTTTACCTTTCGAAACGTTGCACGAAGGCTAAACTAGCAGGTTAGACTTCTTAGAACACT
Source organism: Tripterygium wilfordii (assembly GCF_013401445.1). Lineage (NCBI taxonomy): Eukaryota > Viridiplantae > Streptophyta > Magnoliopsida > Celastrales > Celastraceae > Tripterygium > Tripterygium wilfordii. Next base: position 4,703,574 of record NC_052232.1, on the reverse strand, counting down.
AAATAGAGTACAACGGTCCACATTGATGCTTTGGAATTGCTCAACTCTCACCATATATGAGCTTTTCACGTTTTTGTGCAATTCAAAAAATAACTTGGTCTATTCGCATCTTTTCCTTACGAAACGTTGCACGACGTCTAAACTAGCCAGTTAGACTTCTAAGAACACTAAATAGAGTACAACGGTCCACATTGATGCTTTGGAATTGCACAACTCTCTCCATAGATAAGCATATCTCGTTTTAGTGCAATTTCAAACATAACCTGGTCTATTCGCATCTTTACCTTACGAAACGTTGCACGAAGGCTAAACTAGCACGTTAGACTTCTAAGAATACTAAATAGAGTACAATGGTCCACATTGATGCTTTGGAATTGCTCAACTCTCTCCAAATACGAGCTTTCACGTTTTTGTACAATTTCAAACATAACTTGGTCTATTCGCATCTTTACCTTACGAAACGTTGCACGAAGGCAAAACGAGCAGGTTAGACTTCTAAGAAGCCTAAATAGAGTACAACAGTCCACATTGATGCTTTGGAATTGCTCAACTCTCACCATATATGAGCTTTTGACGTTTTTGTGCAATTTCAAACATAACTTGGTCTATTCGCATCTTTACCTAACGAAACGTTGCACGAAGGCTAAACTAGCCAGTTAGACTTCTAAGAATACTAAACAGAGGGCAACGGTCCACATTGATGCTTTGGAATTGCTCAACTCTCTCCAAATATGAGCTTTTTACTTTTTTGTGCAATTTCAAACATAACTTGGTCTATTCGCAACTTTACCTTACGAAACGTTGCACGAAGGCTAAACTAGCCAGTTAGACTTCTAAGAATACTAAACAGAGGGCAACGGTCCACATTAACGCTGTGGAATTGCTTAACTCTCACCATATATGAGCTTTTTACTTTTTTGTGCAATTTCAAACATAACTTGGTCTATTCGCATCTTTACCTTACGAAACGTTGCACGAAGGCTAAACTAGCCATTTAGACTTCTAAGAACGCTAAATAGAGTACAACGGTCCACATTGATGCTTTGGAATTGATCAACTCTCTCCATAGATAAGCATGTCACATTTTAGTGCAATTTCAAACATAACTTGGTCTATTCGCATCTTCACCATACGAAACATTGCACGAAGGCTAAACTAGCACGTTAGACTTCTAAGAATACTAAATAGAGTACAACGGTCCATATTGATGCTTTGGAATTGCTCAACTCTCACCATATATGAGCTTTTCACGTTTTTGTACAATTTCAAACATAACTTGGTCTATTCGCATCTTTACCTTACGAAATGTTGCACGAAGGCTAAACGAGCAGGTTAGACTTCTAAGAACACTAAATAGAGTACAACGGTCCACATTGATGCTTTGGAATTGCTCAACTCTCAACATATATGAGCTTTTCACGTTTTTGCGCAATTTCAAACATAACTTGGTCTATTCGCATCTTTGCCTTACGAAACGTTGCACGAATGCAAAAGTAGCCAGTTAGACTTCTAAGAACACTAAATGGAGTACAACGGTCCACATTGACACTTTGGAATTGCTGAACTCTCTCCAAATACGAGCTTTTCACGTTTTTGTGCAATTTCAAACAAAACTTGGTCTATTCGCATCTCTACCTTACGAAATGTTGCACGAAGGCTAAACGAGCAGGTTAGACTTCCAAGAACACTAAATAGAGTACAACGGTCCACATTGATGCTTTGGAATTGCTCAAATCTTAACATATATGAGCTGTTCACGTTTTTGTGCAATTTCAAACATAACTTGGTCTATTCGCATCTTTGCCTTACGAAACGTTGCACGAATGCTAAAGTAGCCAGTTAGACTTCTAAGAACACTAAATAGAGTACAACGGTCCACATTGACGCTTTGGAATTGCTCAACTCTCTCCATAGATAAGCATGTCACGTTTTAGTGCAATTTCAAACATAACTTGGTGTATTCGCATCTTTATCTTACGAAACGTTGCACGAAGGCTAAACTAGCACGTTAGGTTTCTAAGAATACTAAATAGAGTACAACGGTCCATATTGATGCTTTGGAATTGCTCAACTCTCACCATATATGAGCTTTTCACGTTTTGTACAATTTTAAACATAACTTGGTCTATTCGCATCTTTACCTTACGAAACGTTGCACGAAGGCTAAACTAGCCAGTTAGACTTCTAAGAATACTTAACAGAGTGCAACGGTTCACATTGATGCTTTGGAATTGCTCAACTCTCTCCAAATACGAGCTTTTCACGTTTTTGTGCAATTTCAAACATAACTTGGTCTATTCGCATCTTTACCTTACGAAACGTTGCACGAAGGCTAAACGAGCAGGTTAGACTTCTAAGAACACTAAATAGAGTACAACGGTCTACATTGATGCTTTGGAATTGCTCAACTCTCAACATATATGAGCATTCCACGTTTTTGTGCAATTTCAAACATAACTTGGTCTATTCGCATCTTTGCCTTACGAAACGTTGCACGAAGGCTAAACTCGCCAGTTAGACTTCTAAGAACACTAAATAGAGTACAACTGTCGACATTGACGCTTTGGAATTGCTCAACTCTCTCCATAGATATGCATGTCACGTTTTAGTGCAATTTCAAACATAACTTGGTCTATTCGCATCTTTACCTTACGAAACGTTGCACGAAGGCTAAACGAGCAGGTTAGACTTCTAAGAACACTAAATAGAGTACAACGGTCCACATTGATGCTTTGGAATTTCTCAACTCTCAACATATATGAGCTTTTCACGTTTTTGTGCAATTTCAAACATAACTCGGTCTATTCGCATCTTTGCCTTACGAAACGTTGTACGAAGGCTAAACTAGCCAGTTAGACTTCTAAGAACAGTAACTAGAGTACAACGGTCCACATTGATGCTTTCGAATTGCTCAACTCTCTCGATAGATAAGCATGTCACGTTTTAGTGCAATTTCAAACATAACTTGGTCTATTCGCATCTTTACCATATGAAACGTTGCATGAAGGCTAAACTAGCCAGTTGGACTTCTAAAAACAGTAACTAGAGTACAACGGTCCACATTGATGCTTTGGAATTGCTCAACTCTCTCCATAGATAAGCATGTCACGTGTTAGTGCAATTTCCAACATAACTTGGTCTATTCGCATCTTTACCTTACGAAACTTTGCACGAAGGCTAAACGAGCAGGTTAGACTTCTAAGAACACTAAATAGAGTACAACGGTCCACATTGATGCTTTGGAATTGTTCAACTCTCACCATATATGAGCTTTTCACGTTTTTATGCTATTTGAAACATAACTTGGTCTATTCGCATCTTTACCTTACGAAACGTTGCACGAAGGCTAAACTAGCCAGTTAGACCTCTAAGAACACTAAATAGAGTACAACGGTCCACATTGATGCTTTGGAATTGCTCAACTCTCAACATATATGAGCTTTTCACGTTTTTGCGCAATTTCAAAGATAACTTGGTCTATTCGCATCTTTGCCTTACGAAACGTTGCACGAATGCAAAAGTAGCCAGTTAGACTTCTAAGAACACTAAATGGAGTACAACGGTCCACATTGACACTTTGGAATTGCTGAACTCTCTCCAAATACGAGCTTTTCACGTTTTTGTGCAATTTCAAACAAAACTTGGTCTATTCGCATCTCTACCTTGCGAAATGTTGCACGAAGGCTAAACGAGCAGGTTAGACTTCCAAGAACACTAAATAGAGTACAACAGTCCACATTGATGCTTTGGAATTGCTCAAATCTTAACATATATGAGCTGTTCACGTTTTTGTGCAATTTCAAACATAACTTGGTCTATTCGCATCTTTGCCTTACGAAACAGTGCACGAATGCTAAAGTAGCCAGTTAGACTTCTAAGAACACTAAATAGAGTACAACGGTCCACATTGACGCTTTGGAATTGCTCAACTCTCTCCATAGATAAGCATGTCACGTTTTAGTGCAATTTCAAACATAACTTGGTGTATTCGCATCTTTATCTTACGAAACGTTGCACGAAGGCTAAACTAGCACGTTAGGTTTCTAAGAATACTAAATAGAGTACAACGGTCCATATTGATGCTTTGGAATTGCTCAACTCTCACCATATATGAGCTTTTCACGTTTTTGTACAATTTTAAACATAACTTGGTCTATTCGCATCTTTACCTTACGAAACGTTGCACGAAGGCTAAACTAGCCAGTTAGACTTCTAAGAATACTTAACAGAGTGCAACGGTTCACATTGATGCTTTGGAATTGCTCAACTCTCTCCAAATACGAGCTTTTCACGTTTTTGTGCAATTTCAAACATAACTTGGTCTATTCGCATCTTTACCTTACGAAACGTTGCACGAAGGCTAAACGAGCAGGTTAGACTTCTAAGAACACTAAATAGAGTACAACGGTCTACATTGATGCTTTGGAATTGCTCAACTCTCAACATATATGAGCATTCCACGTTTTTGTGCAATTTCAAACATAACTTGGTCTATTCGCATCTTTGCCTTACGAAACGTTGCACGAAGGCTAAACTCGCCAGTTAGACTTCCAAGAACACTAAATAGAGTACAACTGTCGACATTGACGCTTTGGAATTGCTCAACTCTCTCCATAGATATGCATGTCACGTTTTAGTGCAATTTCAAACATAACTTGGTCTATTCGCATCTTTACCTTACGAAACGTTGCACGAAGGCTAAACGAGCAGGTTAGACTTCTAAGAACACTAAATAGAGTACAACGGTCCACATTGATGCTTTGGAATTTCTCAACTCTCAACATATATGAGCTTTTCACGTTTTTGTGCAATTTCAAACATAACTCGGTCTATTCGCATCTTTGCCTTACGAAACGTTGCACGAAGGCTAAACTAGCCAGTTAGACTTCTAAGAACAGTAACTAGAGTACAACGGTCCACATTGATGCTTTCGAATTGCTCAACTCTCTCGATAGATAAGCATGTCACGTTTTAGTGCAATTTCAAACATAACTTGGTCTATTCGCATCTTTACCATATGAAACGTTGCATGAAGGCTAAACTAGCCAGTTGGACTTCTAAAAACAGTAACTAGAGTACAACGGTCCACATTGATGCTTTGGAATTGCTCAACTCTCTCCATAGATAAGCATGTCACGTGTTAGTGCAATTTCAAACATAACTTGGTCTATTCGCATCTTTACCTTACGAAACTTTGCACGAAGGCTAAACGAGCAGGTTAGACTTCTAAGAACACTAAATAGAGTACAACGGTCCACATTGATGCTTTGGAATTGTTCAACTCTCACCATATATGAGCTTTTCACGTTTTTATGCTATTTGAAACATAACTTGGTCTATTCGCATCTTTACCTTACGAAACGTTGCACGAAGGCTAAACTAGCCAGTTAGACCTCTAAGAACACTAAATAGAGTACAACGGTCCACATTGATGGTTTGGAATTGCTCAACTCTCACCATATATGAGCTTTTCACGTTTTTGTGCAATTTCAAACATAACTTGGTCTATTCGCATCTTTGTCTTACGAAACGTTGCACAAAGGCTAAACTAGCTAGTTAGACTTCTAAGAACACTAAATAGAGTACAACGGTCCACATTGATGCTTTGCAATTGCTCAACTCTCTCCATAGATAAGCATGTCACGTGTTAGTGCAATTTCAAACATAACTTGGTCTATTCGCATCTTTACCTTACGAAACTTTGCACGAAGGCTAAACGAGCAGGTTAGACTTCTAAGAACACTAAATAGAGTACAACGGTCCACATTGATGCTTTGGAATTGTTCAACTCTCACCATATATGAGCTTTTCACGTTTTTATGCTATTTCAAACATAACTTGGTCTATTCGCATCTTTACCTTACGAAACGTTGCACGAAGGCTAAACGAGCAGGTTAGACTTCAAAGAACAATAAATAGAGTACAACGGTCCACATTGATGCTTTGGAATTGTTCAACTCTCACCATATATGAGCTTTTCACGTTTTTGTGCTATTTCAAACATAACTTGGTCTATTCGTATCTTTACCTTACGAAATGTTGCACGAAGGCTAAAATAGCACGTTAGACTTCCAAGAATACTAAATAGAGTACAACGGTCCACATTGATGCTTTGGAATTGGTCAACTCTCACCATATACGAGCTTTTCATGTTTTTGTGCAATTTCAAACATAACTTGGTCTATTCGCATCTTTACCTTACGAAACGTTGCACGAATGCTAAACTAGCCAGTTAGACTTCTAAGAATACTAAACAGAGGGCAACGGTCCTCATTGATGCTTTGGAATTGCTCAACTCTCTCCAAATACGAGCTTTTCATGTTTTTGTGCAAGTTCAAACATAACTTGGTCTATTCGCATCTTTACCTTATGAAACATTGCACGAAGGCTAAACGAGCAGGTTAGACTTCTAAAAACACTAAATAGAGTACAACGGTCCACATTGACGCTTTGGAATTGCTCAACTCTCACCATATATGAGCTTTTCAAGTTTTTGTGCAATTTCAAACATAACTTGGTCTATTCGTATCTTTGCCTTACGAAACGTTGCACGAAGGCTAAACTAGCCAGTTAGGCTTCTAAGAACACTAAATAGAGTACAACGGTCCACATTGATGCTTTGCAATTGCTCAACTCTCACCATATATGAGCTTTTCATGTTTTTGTGCAATTTCAAACATAACTGGTCGATTCGCATCTTTACCTTACGAAACGTTGCACGAAGGCTAAACTAGCCAGTTAGACTTCCAAGAACACTAAATAGAGTAACATTGATGCGTTGGAATTGCTCAACTCTCTCCATAGATAAGCATGTCACGTTTTAGTGTAATTTCAAACATAACTTGGTCTATTCGTATGTTTACCTTACGAAACGTTGCACGAAGGCTAAACTAGCACGTTAGACTTCTAAGAATACTAAATAGAGTACAACGGTCCACATTGATGCTTTGCAATTGCTCAACTCTCACCATATATGAGCTTTTCATGTTTTTGTGCAATTTCAAACATAACTGGTCGATTCGCATCTTTACCTTACGAAACGTTGCATGAAGGCTAAACTAGCTAGTTAGACTTCTATGAATACTAAATAGAGTGCAACGGTGCACATTGATGCTTTGGAATTGCTCAACTCTCTCCAAATACAAGGTTTTCACGTTTTTGTGTAATTTCAAACATAACTTGGTCTATTCGCATCTTTACCTTACGAAATGTTGCACGAAGGCTAAACTAGCGGGTTATGTTGGACCAAGACTTAGTGTCGAGTCAACATTGTGTTTTTGATGATTGTGTATGATTGTATACTAAAATGTGTGTGAGCATGCTTGATTTGAACATATCCTAAAATGCTAGAAAACATGCTTAAATGGTTATTTAATTAATTGTTTAATATCTTAATTGTGCATATACACTTAAATGAAAGCTTATGCATATCTCTATGTGAATTTGATATCTATATATTTTTGAGATAGTGCTGGAAATTCAGTTTTGAAAACAAACATACATGGACTAAGTTAGGGCATTAATCTTCTAATGATCATAATTTATCTTAACCAACTTAGGTCCAAATGACTTGAAACTTGAACCACATGCACATAAAGGTCTAATATATGTTCTAGGACTATAATCATGATAAATTAAGTGCATCACATATATATTTGGTCATATGCTTAAATTCCGCCAAAACTAGGTTTTACCTAATTTTGTGCATATGTGTTCTTTGTGAACGTGGTGAACCAAATGAACTCCGATTTAAATGAAATTTCGTGTGCATCTTAGTTTCATCACTATGAACATATTTGACTTAGTAAAGTTCAAGAGAAAAGGTCATTTACACTGAGTTTTCAAAATAACATTGAATTTACACTTAGAATTTATCGGTTTCACTATTAGTGACTTATTTGCTTGGTTGAGTGACCAAACGATTTCCGATTGTTATGAAATTTTATATGGACATTCTAATATATATAAAATGATTTATCATGCAGTAATATGAATTTTCTGGGTTGTTTTTCTAATGTAATTAACCTATGCGCTCTATATGAAGCTCTTTGAGCTTACATGCAATTAGAGAGTTCTACCTCCTATTTCTTTGTAGGTTAATCATCATGAGGATGTTATATCACTCAGAATTCAGTTTGCTCAAGTGAATTGAAGTCAGGTTTTCGAGTATGAGTTTGGATCTCTAGAAAACCAAGAAAAACCTATGTTCATCAACCTTCCACTAAGGCATTTTGATTGATGATTGGAACTAGCCTTAGGGCTGTATAATATGGATATATTGGTGCTGCCAAATTCAGAGTTTGAAGTCAAGATTGGAGGGACATGTTTGGTCACGTGAAGGATCTCTTGTCTTCATCAAACAAGATCTTGCACATGCTTCCTTTATTGAGGTCAATGATCAGATTTTTGTGAGAAGACAATTGATGAAGCTAAATGACAAATGCAATGGTTGAAATTTGTAAGAGATGAGAAAGTATATTTTGCAACTAGACAAGACTTAGATTATGAATATATTCTTGAAGACTACAAGCTCCAATGGTACACTAATCTATGGCTGAGATTGAATTGTTTTGAATTATGAATGGATCAGATTACAACAAGACTTGAAGGGTTAAGATGACCATTTAAAAGGTGAATCCAATGGTTGTGCATAAGACCATATTCTTGCTTGCAATTTTTGACTTAAAAGAAGATCTTACTTGATTTTTGGAGTCAAAGATGGTTGCAAGTTGCTACACATTTTGTAGGAAATCATTGGAGATACCAAGGCCAAGATTTGGTGTAAGTTTGATCAAATGGTCAAAGATGACAAAATTGTTGGAGATACCAAGGTCAAGATTTGGTGCAAGTTTGATCAAATTGTCAAAGATGGCTGCAAGTGCACATGACAACTCAAATCTTGGAAAGCTAGACTTGGAAAATAATGCAAGTGCAACGGCTACATATTGTAAGGTCAAGATTTAATGATCTATTCATTAAATGGCCAAGATTTGCACATGTAATTGAAGGTCGAGATTTGAAGATGGAAAAAGATCCAATGGTGGAAATCACAAGAGCTTGGTAAATTATAAAGAGGGGTTCTTCCTCATTCCAACTTGGAGAAGCCAAAATTACATTGAAGAAATTCTTGTTCTCAAAGCTTCCAAGCTAGTTTGTGCCATTGAATCCAAGCTTCTACCCAAGCCACTCTATAGGCTTCCTCACTATTTTGCTTTTGCAAAGAGGGAGTGCTTCTCATTTGGCTTCTTATTTTCAGATTCGAAAATCCTCATTATTCTTCATTTTCTATCCAACCCGTGAGGTGATATTGTGATTCTTGAGTGTTCCTCAACCCCATTTGCTTAGTGCAAACCTTGAGTGAACCATTTATACCGAACACTTGTAAAAGTCCCTTCATTGGGCAAAAACCTTGTTGAGGTTGAGTTTAAGGGAGTGCTTGAAACCCTTGGTTGTAAAGTTTGAAGATTATCTTGAAATCTTCAGTTTTAAGGGTGACCTAAAAACCCTTGTGAGTTTTGTGGAGCTCTTGAGAAAACCACATCCTTAGTGGAGGTTGAAAAATCCTAGGTTGGTGAACCTAGGTAGTAGATGTAGGAGAAGAGTCTCCGAACTACTATAAATTTCTGTGTGGACTTTCTTGATTGCATTGCTTGCTTGTTGATTGATTAAGTGTTTTGATTGCAGAATTTTCTGAACCACTAGTCTGTCCGTGCACTGTTCACATAGCTAAACTTTGAATTTTAATCTGAATTTTTGATATAGTATTCATTAGGGTGTTGTGATACTGCATACCAAATTTCATTGAATTCTGACTTGATTTGCTAGGTGAAATTTGAGTTGTAAAATCTGTGCGCAGTGTGTTGTTTAAAAAATCTGTTTTTGCAATTCCTTGATTATTTGATAATTGATCATTCACCATATTGTATCACATCTTGCATTGAAATGAATATTGATTAAGATAATCATTAGAGTCCAAATTTGTGTGCTAATTGTTAATTGACATTGATTTCCTTTTAAATTATAAAAAGAGATTCCTATCGGAATTTGGGGACACAATTCACCCCCCCTCTTGTGTTAAGTACGATCCAACAGGTTAGACTTCTTAGAACACTAAATAGAGTACAACAGTCCACATTGATGCCTTGGAATTGCTCAACTCTCACCATATATGAGCTTTTCACGTTTTTGTGCAATTTCAAACATAACTTGGTCTATTCGCATCTTTGCCTTACGAAACGTTGCACGAAGGCTAAACTTGCCAGTTAGACTTCTAAGAACACTAAATAGAGTACAATTGTCCACATTGATGCTTTGGAATTGCTCAACTCTCTCCATAGATAAGCATCTCACGTTTTAGTGCAATTTCAAACATAACCTGGTCTATCGCATCTTTACCTTTCGAAACGTTGCACGAAGGCTAAACTAGCAGGTTAGACTTCATAGAACACTAAATAGAGTACAACGGTCCACATTGATGCTTTGGAATTGCTCAACTCTCACCACATATGAGCTTTTCACGTTTTTGTGCAATTTCAAACATAACTTGGTCTATTCGCATCTTTGCCTTACGAAACGTTGCACGAAGGCTAAACTTGCCAGTTAGACTTCTAAGAACACTAAATAGAGTACAATTGTCCACATTGATGCTTTGGAATTGCTCAACTCTCTCCATAGATAAGCATCTCACGTTTTAGTGCAATTTCAAACATAACCTGGTCTATTCGCATCTTTACCTTACGAAACGTTGCACGAAGGCTAAACTAGCACGTTAGACTTCTAAGAATACTAAATAGAGTACAACGGTCCACATTGATGCTTTGGAATTGCTCAACTCTCACCATATATGAGCTTTTCATGTTTTTGTGCAATTTCAAACATAACTTGGTCGATTCGCATCTTTACCTTACAAAACGTTGCATGAAGGCTAAACTAGCCAGTTAGACTTCTATGAATACTAAATAGAGTGCAACGGTGCACATTGATGCTTTGGAATTGCTCAACTCTCTCCAAATACATGGTTTTAACGTTTTTGTGTAATTTGAAACATAACTTGGTCTATTCGCATCTTTACCTTACGAAACGTTGCACGAAGGCTAAACTAGCGGGTTAGACTTCTTAGAACACTAAATAGAGTACAACAGTCCACATTGATGCCTTGGAATTGCTGAACTCTCACCATATATGAGCTTTTCACGTTTTTGTGCTATTTCAAACATAACTTGGTCTATTCGTATCTTTACCTTACGAAATGTTGCACGAAGGCTAAAATAGCACGTTAGACTTCCAAGAATACTAAATAGAGTACAACGGTCCACATTGATGCTTTGGAATTGGTCAACTCTCACCATATACGAGCTTTTCATGTTTTTGTGCAATTTCAAACATAACTTGGTCTATTCGCATCTTTACCTTACGAAACGTTGCACGAATGCTAAACTAGCCAGTTAGACTTCTAAGAATACTAAACAGAGGGCAACGGTCCTCATTGATGCTTTGGAATTGCTCAACTCTCTCCAAATACGAGCTTTTCATGTTTTTGTGCAAGTTCAAACATAACTTGGTCTATTCGCATCTTTACCTTATGAAACATTGCACGAAGGCTAAACGAGCAGGTTAGACTTCTAAAAACACTAAATAGAGTACAACGGTCCACATTGACGCTTTGGAATTGCTCAACTCTTACCATATATGAGATTTTCACGTTTTTGTGCAATTTCAAACATAACTTGGTCTATTCGCATCTTTGCCTTACGAAACGTTGCACGAAGGCTAAACTAGCCAGTTAGGCTTCTAAGAACACTAAATAGAGTACAACGGTCCACATTGATGCTTTGCAATTGCTCAACTCTCACCATATATGAGCTTTTCATGTTTTTGTGCAATTTCAAACATAACTGGTCGATTCGCATCTTTACCTTACGAAACGTTGCACGAAGGCTAAACTAGCCAGTTAGACTTCTAAGAACACTAAATAGAGTAACATTGATGCGTTGGAATTGCTCAACTCTCTCCATAGATAAGCATGTCACGTTTTAGTGTAATTTCAAACATAACTTGGTCTATTCGTATGTTTACCTTACGAAACATTGCACGAAGGCTAAACTAGCACGTTAGACTTCTAAGAATACTAAATAGAGTACAACGGTCCACATTGATGCTTTGCAATTGCTCAACTCTCACCATATATGAGCTTTTCATGTTTTTGTGCAATTTCAAACATAACTGGTCGATTCGCATCTTTACCTTTCGAAACGTTGCATGAAGGCTAAACTAGCTAGTTAGACTTCTATGAATACTAAATAGAGTGCAACGGTGCACATTGATGCTTTGGAATTGCTCAACTCTCTCCAAATACAAGGTTTTCACGTTTTTGTGTAATTTCAAACATAACTTGGTCTATTCGCATCTTTACCTTACGAAACGTTGCACGAGGCTAAACTAGCGGGTTAGACTTCTTAGAACACTAAATAGAGTACAAAAGTCCACACTGATGCCTTGGAATTGCTCAACTCTCACCATACATGAGCTTTTCACGTTTTTGTGCAATTTCAAACATAACTTGGTCTATTCGCATCTTTGCCTTACGAAACGTTGCACGAAGGCTAAACTTGCCAGTTAGACTTCTAAGAACACTAAATAGAGTACAATTGTCCACATTGATGGTTTGGAATTGCTCAACTCTCTCCATAGATAAGCATCTCACGTTTTAGTGCAATTTCAAACATAACCTGGTCTATCGCATCTTTACCTTTCGAAACGTTGTACGAAGGCTAAACTAGCAGGTTAGACTTCTTAGAACACTAAATAGAGTACAACGGTCCACATTGATGCTTTGGAATTGCTCAACTCTCACCATATATGAGCTTTTCACGTTTTTGTGCAATTCGAAAAATAACTTGGTCTATTCGCATCTTTTCCTTACGAAACGTTGCACGACGTCTAAACTAGCCAGTTAGACTTCTAAGAACACTAAATAGACTACAACGGTCCACATTGATGCTTTGGAATTGCTCAACTCTCTCCATAGATAAGCATATCTCGTTTTAGTGCAATTTCAAACATAACCTGGTCTATTCGCATCTTTATCTTATGAAACGTTGCACGAAGGCTAAACTAGCACGTTAGACTTCTAAGAATACTAAATAGAGTACAACGGTCCACATTGATGCTTTGGAATTGCTCAACTCTCACCTTACGAAACGTTGCACGAAGGCTAAACTAGCACGTTAGACTTCTAAGAATACTAAATAGAGTACAACGGTCCACATTGATGCTTTGGAATTGCTCAACTCTCACCATATATGAGCTTTTCATGTTTTTGTGCAATTTCAAACATAACTTGGTCGATTCGCATCTTTACCTTACAAAACGTTGCATGAAGGCTAAACTAGCCAGTTAGACTTCTATGAATACTAAATAGAGTGCAACGGTGCACATTGATGCTTTGGAATTGCTCAACTCTCTCCAAATACATGGTTTTAACGTTTTTGTGTAATTTCAAACATAACTTGGTCTATTCGCATCTTTACCTTACGAAACGTTGCACGAAGGCTAAACTAGCGGGTTAGACTTCTTAGAACACTAAATAGAGTACAACAGTCCACATTGATGCCTTGGAATTGCTCAACTCTCACCATATATGAGCTTTTCACGTTTTTGTGCAATTTCAAACATAACTTGGTCTATTCGCATCTTTGCCTTACGAAACGTTGCACGAAGGCTAAACTAGCCAGTTAGACTTCTAAGAACACTAAATAGAGTACAACGGTCCACATTGATGCTTTGGAATTGCTCAACTCTCTCCATAGATAAGCATCTCACGTTTTAGTGCAATTTCAAACATAACTTGGTCTATTCGCATCTTTACCTTACGAAACGTTGCACGAAGGCTAAACTAGCAGGTTAGACTTCTTAGAACACTAAATAGAGTACAACGGTCCACATTGATGCCTTGGAATTGCTCAACTCTCACCATATATGAGCTTTTCACGTTTTTGTGCAATTTCAAACATAACTTGGTCTATTCGCATCTTTGCCTTACGAAACGTTGCACGAAGGCTAAACTAGCCAGTTAGACTTCTAAGAACACTAAATAGAGTACAACGGTCCACATTGATGCTTTGGAATTGCTCAACTCTCTCCATAGATAAGCATATCTCGTTTTATTGCAATTTCAAACATAACCTGGTCTATTCGCATCTTTACCTTACGAAACGTTGCACGAAGGCTAAACTAGCACGTTAGACTTCTAAGAATACTAAATAGAGTACAACGGTCCACATTGATGCTTTGGAATTGCTCAACTCTCACCATATATGAGCTTTTCATGTTTTTGTGCAATTTCAAACATAACTTGGTCGATTCAAATCTTTACCTTACGAAACGTTGCATGAAGGCTAAACTAGCCAGTTAGACTTCTATGAATACTAAATAGAGTGCAACGGTGCACATTGATGCTTTGGAATTGCTCAACTCTCTCCAAATACAAGGTTTTAACGTTTTTGTGTAATTTCAAACATAACTTGGTCTATTCGCATCTTTGCCTTACGAAACGTTGCACGAAGGCTAAACTAGCCAGTTAGACTTCTAAGAACACTAAATAGAGTACAACGGTCCACATTGATGCTTTGGAATTGCTCAACTCTCTCCATAGATAAGCATCTCACGTTTTAGTGCAATTTCAAACATAACCTGGTCTATTCGCATCTTTACCTTACGAAACGTTGCACGAAGGCTAAACTAGCAGGTTAGACTTCTTAGAACACTAAATAGAGTACAACGGTCCACATTGATGCCTTGGAATTGCTCAACTCTCACCATATATGAGCTTTTCACGTTTTTGTGCAATTTCAAACATAACTTGGTCTATTCGCATCTTTGCCTTACGAAACGTTGGACGAAGGCTAAACTAGCCAGTTAGACTTCTAAGAACACTAAATAGAGTACAACGGTCCACATTGATGCTTTGGAATTGCTCAACTCTCTCCATAGATAAGCATATCTCGTTTTAGTGCAATTTCAAACATAACCTGGTCTATTCGCATCTTTACCTTACGAAACGTTGCACGAAGGCTAAACTAGCACGTTAGACTTCTAAGAATACTAAATAGAGTACAACGGTCCACATTGATGCTTTGGAATTGCTCAACTCTCACCATATATGAGCTTTTCATGTTTTTGTGCAATTTCAAACATAACTTGGTCGATTCGCATCTTCACCTTACAAAACGTTGCATGAAAGCTAAACTAGCCAGTTAGACTTCTATGAATACTAAATAGAGTGCAACGGTGCACATTGATGCTTTGGAATTGCCCAACTCTCTCCAAATACATGGTTTTAACGTTTTTGTGTAATTTCAAACATAACTTGGTCTATTCGCATCTTTACCTTACGAAACGTTGCACGAAGGCTAAACTAGCGGGTTAGACTTCTTAGAACACTAAATAGAGTACAACAGTCCACATTGATGCCTTGGAATTGCTCAACTCTCACCATATATGAGCTTTTCACGTTTTTGTGCAATTTCAAACATAACTTGGTCTATTCGCATCTTTGCCCTACGAAACGTTGCACGAAGGCTAAACTAGCCAGTTAGATTTCTAAGAACACTAAATAGAGTACAACGGTCCACATTGATGCTTTGGAATTGCTCAACTCCCTCCATAGATAAGCATATCTCGTTTTAGTGCAATTTCAAACATAACCTGGTCTATTCGCATCTTTACCTTACGAAACGTTGCACGAAGGCTAAACTAGCACGTTAGACTTCTAAGAATACTAAATAGAGTACAACGGTCCACATTGATGCTTTGGAATTGCTCAACTCTCACCATATATGAGCTTTTCATGTTTTTGTGCAATTTCAAACATAACTTGGTCGATTCGCATCTTCACCTTACAAAACGTTGCATGAAGGCTAAACTAGCCAGTTAGACTTCTATGAATACTAAATAGAGTGCAACGGTGCACATTGATGCTTTGGAATTGCTTAAATCTCTCCAAATACATGGTTTTAACGTTTTTGTGTAATTTCAAACATAACTTGGTCTATTCGCATCTTTACCTTACGAAACGTTGCACGAAGGCTAAACTAGCGGGTTAGACTTCTTAGAACACTAAATAGAGTACAACAGTCCACATTGATGCCTTGGAATTGCTCAACTCTCACCATATATGAGCTTTTCACGTTTTTGTGCAATTTCAAACATAACTTGGTCTATTCGCATCTTTGCCCTACGAAACGTTGCACGAAGGCTAAACTAGCCAGTTAGACTTCTAAGAACACTAAATAGAGTACAACGGTCCACATTGATGCTTTGGAATTGCTCAACTCTCTCCATAGATAAGCATCTCAAGTTTTAGTGCAATTTCAAACATAACCTGGTCTATTCGCATCTTTACCTTACGAAACGTTGCACGAAGGCTAAACTAGCAGGTTAGACTTCTTAGAACACTAAATAGAGTACAACGGTCCACATTGATGCCTTGGAATTGCTCAACTCTCACCATATAAGAGCATTTCAAGTTTTTGTGCAATTTCAAACATAACTTGGTCTATTCGCATCTTTGCCTTACAAAACGTTGCACGAAGGCTAAACTAGCCAATTACACTTCTAAGAACACTAAATAGAGTACAACGGTCCACATTGATGCTTTGGAATTGCTCAACTCTCTCCATAGATAAGCATATCTCGTTTTAGTGCAATTTCAAACATAACCTGGTCTATTCGCATCTTTACCTTACGAAACGTTGCACGAAGGCTAAACAAGCAAGTTATACTTCTAAGAATACTAAATAGAGTACAACGGTCCACATTGATGCTTTGGAATTGCTCAAATCTCACCATATATGACCTTTTCATGTTTTTGTGCAATTTCAAACATAACTTGGTCGATTCGCATCTTTACCTTACGAAACGTTGCATGAAGGCTAAACTAGCCAGTTAGACTTCTATGAATACTAAATAGAGTGCAACGGTGCACATTGATGCTTTGGAATTGCTCAACTCTCTCCAAATACAAGGTTTTAACGTTTTTGTGTAATTTCAAACATAACTTGGTCTATTCGCATCTTTACCTTACGAAACGTTGCACGAAGGCTAAACTAGCGGGTTACACTTCTTAGAACACTAAATAGAGTACAACAGTCCACATTGATGCCTTGGAATTGCTCAACTCTCACCATATATGAGCTTTTCACGTTTTTATGCAATTTCAAACATAACTTGGTCTATTCGCATCTTTGCCTTACGAAACGTTGCACGAAAGCTAAACTAGCCAGTTAGACTTCTAAGAACACTAAATAGAGTACAACGGTCCACATTGATGCTTTGGAATTGCTCAACTCTCTCCATAGATAAGCATCTCACGTTTTAGTGCAATTTCAAACATAACCTGGTCTATTCGCATCTTTACCTTACGAAACGTTGCACGAAGTCTAAACTAGCAGGTTAGACTTCTTAGAACACTAAATAGAGTACAACGGTCCACATTGATGCCTTGGAATTGCTCAACTCTCACCATATATGAGCTTTTCACGTTTTTATGCAATTTCAAACATAACTTGGTCTATTCGCATCTTTGCCTTACGAAACGTTGCACGAAGGCTAAACTAGCCAGTTAGACTTCTAAGAACACTAAATAGAGTACAACGGTCCACATTGATGCTTTGGAATTGCTCAACTCTCTCCATAGATAAGCATCTCACGTTTTAGTGCAATTTCAAACATAACCTGGTCTATTCGTATCTTTACCTTACGAAACGTTGCACGAAGGCTAAACTAGCAGGTTAGACTTCTTAGAACACTAAATAGAGTACAACGGTCCACATTGATGCCTTGGAATTGCTCAACTCTCACCATATATGAGCTTTTCACGTTTTTGTGCAATTTCAAACATAACTTGGTCTATTCGCATCTTTGCCTTACGAAACGTTGCACGAAGGCTAAACTAGCCAGTTAGACTTCTAAGAACACTAAATAGAGTACAACGGTCCACATTGATGCTTTGGAATTGCTCAACTCTCTCCATAGATAAGCATATCTCGTTGTAGTGCAATTTCAAACATAACCTGGTCTATTCGCATCTTTACCTTACGAAACGTTGCACGAAGGCTAAACAAGCAAGTTAGACTTCTAAGAATACTAAATAGAGTACAACGGTCCACATTGATGCTTTGGAATTGCTCAAATCTCACCATATATGACCTTTTCATGTTTTTGTGCAATTTCAAACATAACTTGGTCGATTCGCATCTTTACCTTACGAAACGTTGCATGAAGGCTAAACTAGCCAGTTAGACTTCTATGAATACTAAATAGAGTGCAACGGTGCACATTGATGCTTTGGAATTGCTCAACTCTCTCCAAATACAAGGTTTTAACGTTTTTGTGTAATTTCAAACATAACTTGGTCTATTCGCATCTTTACCTTACGAAACGTTGCACGAAGGCTAAACTAGCGGGTTACACTTCTTAGAACACTAAATAGAGTACAACAGTCCACATTGATGCCTTGGAATTGCTCAACTCTCACCATATATGAGCTTTTCACTTTTTTATGCAATTTCAAACATAACTTGGTCTATTCGCATCTTTGCCTTACGAAACGTTGCACGAAAGCTAAACTAGCCAGTTAGACTTCTAAGAACACTAAATAGAGTACAACGGTCCACATTGATGCTTTGGAATTGCTCAACTCTCTCCATAGATAAGCATCTCACGTTTTAGTGCAATTTCAAACATAACCTGGTCTATTCGCATCTTTACCTTACGAAACGTTGCACGAAGTCTAAACTAGCAGGTTAGACTTCTTAGAACACTAAATAGAGTACAACGGTCCACATTGATGCCTTGGAATTGCTCAACTCTCACCATATATGAGCTTTTCACGTTTTTATGCAATTTCAAACATAACTTGGTCTATTCGCATCTTTGCCTTACGAAACGTTGCACGAAGGCTAAACTAGCCAGTTGGACTTCTAAGAACACTAAATAGAGTACAACGGTCCACATTGATGCTTTGGAATTGCTCAACTCTCTCCATAGATAAGCATCTCACGTTTTAGTGCAATTTCAAACATAACCTGGTCTATTCGTATCTTTACCTTACGAAACGTTGCACGAAGGCTAAACTAGCAGGTTAGACTTCTTAGAACACTAAATAGAGTACAACGGTCCACATTGATGCCTTGGAATTGCTCAACTCTCACCATTTTCACGTTTTTGTGCAATTTCAAACATAACTTGGTCTATTCGCATCTTTGCCTTACGAAACGTTGCACGAAGGCTAAACTAGCCAGTTAGACTTCTAAGAACACTAAATAGAGTACAACGGTCCACATTGATGCTTTGGAATTGCTCAACTCTCTCCATAGATAAGCATATCTCGTTTTAGTGCAATTTCAAACATAACCTGGTCTATTCGCATCTTTACCTTGCGAAACGTTGCACGAAGGCTAAACTAGCACGTTAGACTTCTAAGAATACTAAATAGAGTACAACGGTCCACATTGATGCTTTGGAATTGCTCAACTCTCACCTTACGAAACGTTGCACGAAGGCTAAACTAGCACGTTAGACTTCTAAGAATACTAAATAGAGTACAACGGTCCACATTGATGCTTTGGAATTGCTCAACTCTCACCATATATGAGCTTTTCATGTTTTTGTGCAATTTCAAACATAACTTGGTCGATTCGAATCTTCACCTTACAAAACGTTGCATGAAGGCTAAACTAGCCAGTTAGACTTCTATGAATACTAAATAGAGTGCAACGGTGCACATTGATGCTTTGGAATTGCTCAACTCTCTCCAAATACATGGTTTTAACGTTTTTGTGTAATTTCAAACATAACTTGGTCTATTCGCATCTTTACCTTATGAAACGTTGCACGAAGGCTAAACTAGCGGGTTAGACTTCTTAGAACACTAAATAGAGTACAACAGTCCACATTGATGCCTTGGAATTGCTCAACTCTCACCATATATGAGCTTTTCACGTTTTTGTGCAATTTCAAACATAACTTGGTCTATTCGCATCTTTGCCCTACGAAACGTTGCACGAAGGCTAAACTAGCCAGTTAGACTTCTAAGAACACTAAATAGAGTACAACGGTCCACATTGATGCTTTGGAATTGCTCAACTCTCTCCATAGATAAGCATCTCAAGTTTTAGTGCAATTTCAAACATAACCTGGTCTATTCGCATCTTTACCTTACGAAACGTTGCACGAAGGCTAAACTAGCAGGTTAGACTTCTTAGAACACTAAATAGAGTACAACGGTCCACATTGATGCCTTGGAATTGCTCAACTCTCACCATATATGAGCTTTTCAAGTTTTTGTGTAATTTCAAACATAACTTGGTCTATTCGCATCTTTGCCTTACGAAACGTTGCACGAAGGCTAAACTAGCCAGTTACACTTCTAAGAACACTAAATAGAGTACAACGGTCCACATTGATGCTTTGGAATTGCTCAACTCTCTCCATAGATAAGCATATCTCGTTTTAGTGCAATTTCAAACATAACCTGATCTATTCGCATCTTTACCTTACGAAACGTTGCACGAAGGCTAAACAAGCAAGTTAGACTTCTAAGAATACTAAATAGAGTACAACGGTCCACATTGATGCTTTGGAATTGCTCAACTCTCACCATATATGACCTTTTCATGTTTTTGTGCAATTTCAAACATAACTTGGTCGATTCGCATCTTTACCTTACGAAACGTTGCATGAAGGCTAAACTAGCCAGTTAGACTTCTATGAATACTAAATAGAGTGCAACGGTGCACATTGATGCTTTGGAATTGCTCAACTCTCTCCATAGATAAGCATCTCACGTTTTAGTGCAATTTCAAACATAACCTGATCTATTCGCATCTTTACCTTACGAAACGTTGCACGAAGGCTAAACAAGCAAGTTAGACTTCTAAGAATACTAAATAGAGTACAACGGTCCACATTGATGCTTTGGAATTGCTCAACTCTCACCATATATGACCTTTTCATGTTTTTGTGCAATTTCAAACATAACTTGGTCGATTCGCATCTTTACCTTACGAAACGTTGCATGAAGGCTAAACTAGCCAGTTAGACTTCTATGAATACTAAATAGAGTGCAACGGTGCACATTGATGCTTTGGAATTGCTCAACTCTCTCCAAATACAAGGTTTTAACGTTTTTGTGTAATTTCAAACATAACTTGGTCTATTCGCATCTTTACCTTACGAAACGTTGCACGAAGGCTAAACTGGCGGGTTACACTTCTTAGAACACTAAATGGAGTACAACAGTCCACATTGATGCCTTGGAATTGCTCAACTCTCACCATATATGAGCTTTTCACGTTTTTATGCAATTTCAAACATAACTTGGTCTATTCGCATCTTTGCCTTACGAAACGTTGCACGAAAGCTAAACTAGCCAGTTAGACTTCTAAGAACACTAAATAGAGTACAACGGTCCACATTGATGCTTTGGAATTGCTCAACTCTCTCCATAGATAAGCATCTCACGTTTTAGTGCAATTTCAAACATAACCTGGTCTATTCACATCTTTACCTTACGAAACGTTGCACGAAGTCTAAACTAGCAGGTTAGACTTCTTAGAACACTAAATAGAGTACAACGGTCCACATTGATGCCTTGGAATTGCTCAACTCTCACCATATATGAGCTTTTCACGTTTTTGTGCAATTTCAAACATAACTTGGTCTATTCGCATCTTTGCCTTACGAAACGTTGCACGAAGGCTAAACTAGCCAGTTAGACTTCTAAGAACACTAAATAGAGTACAACGGTCCACATTGATGCTTTGGAATTGCTCAACTCTCTCCATAGATAAGCATATCTCGTTTTAGTGCAATTTCAAACATAACCTGGTCTATTCGCATCTTTACCTTACGAAACGTTGCACGAAGGCTAAACTAGCACGTTAGACTTCTAAGAATACTAAATAGAGTACAACGGTCCACATTGATGCTTTGGAATTGCTCAACTCTCACCATATATGAGCTTTTCATGTTTTTATGCAATTTCAAACATAACTTGGTCGATTCGCATCTTTACCTTACGAAACGTTGCATGAAGGCTAAACTAGCCAGTTAGACTTCTATGAATACCAAATAGAGTGCAACGGTGCACATTGATGCTTTGGAATTGCTCAACTCTCTCCAAATACAAGGTTTTAACATTTTTGTGTAATTTCAAACATAACTTGGTCTATTCGCATCTTTACCTTACGAAACGTTGCACGAAGGCTAAACTAGCGGGTTAGACTTCTTAGAACACTAAATAGAGTACAACAGTCCACATTGATGCCTTGGAATTGCTCAACTCTCACCATATATGAGCTTTTCACGTTTTTGTGCAATTTCAAACATAACTTGGTCTATTCGCATCTTTGCCTTACGAAACGTTGCACGAAGGCTAAACTAGCCAGTTAGACTTCTAAGAACACTAAATAGAGTACAACGGTCCACATTGATGCTTTGGAATTGCTCAACTCTCTCCATAGATAAGCATCTCACGTTTTAGTGCAATTTCAAACATAACCTGGTCTATTCGCATTTTTACCTTACGAAACGCTGCACGAAGGCTAAACTAGCAGGTTAGACTTCTTAGAACACTAAATAGAGTACAACGGTCCACATTTATGCCTTGGAATTGCTCAACTCTCACCATAGATGAGCTTTTCACGTTTTTGTGCGATTTCAAACATAACTTGGTCTATCCGCATCTTTGCCTTACGAAACGTTGCACGAAGGCTAAACTAGCCAGTTAGACTTCTAAGAACAGTAAATAGAGTACAACGGTCCACATTGATGCTTTGGAATTGCTCAACTCTCTCCATAGATAAGCATATCTCGTTTTAGTGCAATTTCAAACATAACCAGGTCTATTCGCATCTTTACCTTACGAAACGTTGCACGAAGGCTAAACTAGCACGTTAGACTTCTAAGAATACTAAATAGAGTACAACGGTCCACATTGATGCTTTGGAATTGCTCAACTCTCACCATATATGAGCTTTTAATGTTTTTGTGCAATTTCAAACATAACTTGGTCGATTCGCATCTTTACCTTACGAAACGTTGCATAAATGCTAAACTAGCCAGTTAGACTTCTATGAATACCAAATAGAGTGCAACGGTGCACATTGATGCTTTGGAATTGCTCAACTCTCTCCAAATACAAGGTTTTAACGTTTTTGTGTAATTTCAAACATAACTTGGTCTTTTCGCATCTTTACCTTACGAAACGTTGCACGAAGGCTAAACTAGCGGGTTAGACTTCTTAGAACACTAAATAGAGTACAACAGTCCATATTGATGCGTTGGAATTGATCAACTCTTACCATATATGAGCTTTTCACGTTTTTGTGCAATTTCAAACATAACTTGGTCTATTCGCATCTTTGCCTTACGAAACGTTGCACGAAGGCTAAACTAGCCAGTTAGACTTCTAAGAACACTAAATAGAGTACAACGGTCCACATTGATGCTTTGGAATTGCTCAACTCTCTCCATAGATAAGCATCTCACGTTTTAGTGTAATTTCAAACATAACCTGGTCTATTCACATCTTTACCTTACGAAACATTGCACGAAGGCTAAACTAGCAGGTTAGACTTCTTAGAACACTAAATAGAGTACAACGGTCCACATTGATGCCTTGGAATTGCTCAACTCTCACCATATATGAGCTTTTCACGTATTTGTGCAATTTCAAACATAACTTGGTCTATTCGCATCTTTGCCTTATGAAACGTTGCACGAAGGCTAAACTAGCCAGTTAGACTTCTAAGAACACTAAATAGAGTACAACGGTCCACATTGATGCTTTGGAATTGCTCAACTCTCTCCATTGATAAGCATGTCACGTTTTAGTGCAATTTCAAACATAACTTGGTCTATTCGCATCTTTACCTTACGAAACGTTGCACGAAGACTAAAGTAGCCAATTAGACTTCTAAGAACACTAAATAGAGTACAACGGTCCACATTCATGCTTTGGAATTGCTCAACTCTCTCCAAATCGAGTGTTCACTTTTAGTGCAATTTCAAACATAACTTGGTCTATTCGCATCTTTACCTTACGAAACTTTGCACGAAGGCTAAACGAGCAGGTTAGACTTCTAAGAACACTAAATAGAGTAGAACGGTCCACATTGATGCTTTGGAATTGCTCAACTCTCTCCAAATACGAGCTTTTCACTTTTTTGTGCAATTTCAAACATAACTTGGTCGATTCGCATCTTTACCTTACGAAACGTTGCATGAAGGCTAAACTAGCCAGTTAGACTTCTATGAATACTAAATAGAGTGCAACGGTGTACATTGATGCTTTGGAATTGCTCAACTCTCTCCAAATACCAGGTTTTAACGTTTTTGTGTAATTTCAAACATAACTTGGTCTATTCGCATCTTTACCTTACGAAACGTTGCACGAAGGCTAAACTAGCGGGTTAGACTTGTTAGAACACTAAATAGAGTACAACAGTCCACTTTGATGCCTTTGAATTGATCAACTCTCACCATATATGAGCTTTTCACGTTTTTGTGCAATTTCAAACATAACTTGGTCTATTCGCATCTTTGCCTTACGAAACGTTGCACGAAGGCTAAACTAGCCAGTTAGACTTCTAAGAACACTAAATAGAGTGCAACGGTCCACATTGATGCTTTGGAATTGCTCAACTCTCTCCATTGATAAGCATCTCACGTTTTAGTGCAATTTCAAACATAACCTAGTCTATTCACATCTTTACCTTACGAAACGTTGCACGAAGGCTAAACTAGCAGGTTAGACTTCTGAGAACACTAAATAGAGTACAACGGTCCACATTGATGCCTTGGAATTGCTCAACTCTCACCATATATGAGCTTTTCACGTTTTTGTGCGATTTCAAACATAACTTGGTCTATTCGCATCTTTGCCTTACGAAACGTTGCACGAAGGCTAAACTAGCCAGTTAGACTTCTAAGAACACTAAATAGAGTACAACGGTCCACATTGATGCTTTGGAATTGCTCAACTCTCTCCATAGATAAGCATCTCACGTTTTAGTGCAATTTCAAACATAACCTGGTCTATTCGCATCTTTACCTTACGAAACATTGCTCGAAGGCTAAACTAGCACGTTAGACTTCTAAGAATACTAAATAGAGTACAACGGTCCACATTGGTGCTTTGGAATTGCTCAACTCTCACCATACATGAACTTTTGACGTTTTTGTGCAATTTCACACATAACTTTGTTTATTCACATCTTTACGTTACGAAACGTTGCTCGAAGGCTAAACTAGCCAGTTAGACTTCTAAGAATACTAAACAGAGGGCAACGGTCCATATTGATGCTTTGGAATTGCTCAACTCTCTCCAAATACGAGCTTTTCACTTTTTTGTGCAATTTCAAACATAACTTGGTCTATTCGCATCTTTGCCTTACGAAACGTTGCACGAAGGCTAAACTAGCCAGTTAGACTTCTAAGAACACTAAATAGAGTACAACGGTCCACACTGATGCTTTGGAATTTCTCAACTCTCTCCAAAGATAAGCATCTCACGTTTTAGTGCAATTTCAAACATAACCTGGTCTATTCGCATCTTTACGTTACGAAACGTTGCACGAAGGCTAAACTAGCCAATTAGATTTCTAAGAATACTAAACAGAGGGCAACGGTCCACATTGATGCTTTGGAATTGCTCAACTCTCTCCAAATACGAGCTTTTCACTTTTTTGTGCAATTTGAAACATAACTTGGTCGATTCGCATCTTTACCTTACGAAACGTTGCATGAAGGCTAAACTAGCCAGTTAGACTTCTATGAATACTAAATAGAGTGCAACGGTGCACATTGATGCTTTGGAATTGCTCAACTCTCTCCAAATACCAAGTTTAAACGTTTTTGTGTAATTTCAAACATAACTTGGTCTATTCGCATCTTTACCTTACGAATCGTTGCACGAAGGCTAAACTAGCGGGTTAGACTTCTTAGAACACTAAATAGAGTACAACAGTCCACTTTGATGCCTTTGAATTGATCAACTCTCACCATATATGAGCTTTTCACGTTTTTGTGCAATTTCAAACATAACTTGGTCTATTCGCATCTTTGCCTTACGAAACGTTGCACGAAGGCTAAACTAGCCAGTTAGACTTCTAAGAACACTAAATAGAGTACAACGGTCCACATTGATGCTTTGGAATTGCTCAACTCTCTCCATTGATAAGCATCTCACGTTTTAGTGCAATTTCAAACATAACCTAGTCTATTCACATCTTTACCTTACGAAACGTTGCACGAAGGCTAAACTAGCAGGTTAGACTTCTTAGAACACTAAATAGAGTACAACGGTCCACATTGATGCCTTGGAATTGCTCAACTCTCACCATATATGAGCTTTTCACGTTTTTGTGCGATTTCAAACATAACTTGGTCTATTCGCATCTTTGCCTTACGAAACGTTGCACGAAGGCTAAACTAGCCAGTTA
Organism: Tripterygium wilfordii; assembly: GCF_013401445.1. Taxonomy (NCBI): domain Eukaryota; kingdom Viridiplantae; phylum Streptophyta; class Magnoliopsida; order Celastrales; family Celastraceae; genus Tripterygium; species Tripterygium wilfordii. The sequence goes on along the minus strand of NC_052232.1, from coordinate 4,677,070 downwards.
GACTTCTAAGAACACTAAATAGAGTACAACGGTCCACATTGATGCTTTGGAATTGCTCAACTCTCTCCATAGATAAGCATCTCACGTTTTAGTGCAATTTCAAACATAACCTGGTCTATTCGCATCTTTACCTTATGAAACATTGCTCGAAGGCTAAACTAGCACGTTAGACTTCTAAGAATACTAAATAGAGTACAACGGTCCACATTGATGCTTTGGAATTGCTCAACTCTCACCATACATGAACTTTTGACGTTTTTGTGCAATTTCAAACATAACTTCGTGTATTCACATCTTTACGTTACGAAACGTTGCACGAAGGCTAAACTAGCCAGTTAGACTTCTAAGAATACTAAACAGAGGGCAACGGTCCACATTGATGCTTTGGAATTGCTCAACTCTCTCCAAATACGAGCTTTTCACTTTTTTGTGCAATTTCAAACATAACTTGGTCTATTCGCATCTTTGCCTTACGAAACGTTGCACGAAGGCTAAACTAGCCAGTTAGACTTCTAAGAACACTAAATAGAGTACAACGGTCCACACTGATTCTTTGGAATTTCTCAACTCTCTCCAAAGATAAGCATCTCACGTTTTAGTGCAATTTCAAACATAACCTGGTCTATTCGCATCTTTACGTTACGAAACGTTGCACGAAGGCTAAACTAGCCAGTTAGATTTCTAAGAATACTAAACAGAGGGCAACGGTCCACATTGATGCTTTGGAATTGCTCAACTCTCTCCAAATACGAGCTTTTCACTTTTTTGTGCAATTTCAAACATAACTTGGTCGATTCGCATCTTTACCTTACGAAACGTTGCATGAAGGCTAAACTAGCCAGTTAGACTTCTATGAATACTAAATAGAGTGCAACGGTGCACATTGATGCTTTGGAATTGCTCAACTCTCTCCAAATACCAGGTTTTAACGTTTTTGTGTAATTTCAAACATAACTTGGTCTATTCGCATCTTTACCTTACGAAACGTTGCACGAAGGCTAAACTAGCGGGTTAGACTTCTTAGAACACTAAATAGAGTACAACAGTCCACTTTGATGCCTTTGAATTGATCAACTCTCACCATATATGAGCTTTTCACGTTTTTGTGCAATTTCAAACATAACTTGGTCTATTCGCATCTTTGCCTTACGAAACGTTGCACGAAGGCTAAACTAGCCAGTTAGACTTCTAAGAACACTAAATAGAGTACAACGGTCCACATTGATGCTTTGGAATTGCTCAACTCTCTCCATTGATAAGCATCTCACGTTTTAGTGCAATTTCAAACATAACCTAGTCTATTCACATCTTTACCTTACGAAACGTTGCACGAAGGCTAAACTAGCAGGTTAGACTTCTTAGAACACTAAATAGAGTACAACGGTCCACATTGATGCCTTGGAATTGCTCAACTCTCACCATATATGAGCTTTTCACGTTTTTGTGCGATTTCAAACATAACTTGGTCTATTCGCATCTTTGCCTTACGAAACGTTGCACGAAGGCTAAACTAGCCAGTTAGACTTCTAAGAACACTAAATAGAGTACAACGGTCCACATTGATGCTTTGGAATTGCTCAACTCTCTCCATAGATAAGCATCTCACGTTTTAGTGCAATTTCAAACATAACCTGGTCTATTCGCATCTTTACCTTACGAAACATTGCTCGAAGGCTAAACTAGCACGTTAGACTTCTAAGAATACTAAATAGAGTACAACGGTCCACATTGATGCTTTGGAATTGCTCAACTCTCACCATACATGAACTTTTGACGTTTTTGTGCAATTTCAAACATAACTTCGTTTATTCACATCTTTACGTTACGAAACGTTGCACGAAGGCTAAACTAGCCAGTTAGACTTCTAAGAATACTAAACAGAGGGCAACGGTCCACATTGATGCTTTGGAATTGCTCAACTCTCTCCAAATACGAGCTTTTCACTTTTTTGTGCAATTTCAAACATAACTTGGTCTATTCGCATCTTTGCCATACGAAACGTTGCACGAAGGCTAAACTAGCCAGTTAGACTTCTAAGAACACTAAATAGAGTACAACGGTCCACACTGATTCTTTGGAATTTCTCAACTCTCTCCAAAGATAAGCATCTCACGTTTTAGTGCAATTTCAAACATAACCTGGTCTATTCGCATCTTTACGTTACGAAACGTTGCACGAAGGCTAAACTAGCCAGTTAGATTTCTAAGAATACTAAACAGAGGGCAACGGTCCACATTGATGCTTTGGAATTGCTCAACTCTCTCCAAAGACGAGCTTTTCACTTTTTTGTGCAATTTCAAACATAACTTGGTCGATTCGCATCTTTACCTTACGAAACGTTGCATGAAGGCTAAACTAGCCAGTTAGACTTCTATGAATACTAAATAGAGTGCAACGGTGCACATTGATGCTTTGGAATTGCTCAACTCTCTCCAAATACCAGGTTTTAACGTTTTTGTGTAATTTCAAACATAACTTGGTCTATTCGCATCTTTACCTTACGAAACGTTGCACGAAGGCTAAACTAGCGGGTTAGACTTCTTAGAACACTAAATAGAGTACAACAGTCCACTTTGATGCCTTTGAATTGATCAACTCTCACCATATATGAGCTTTTCACGTTTTTGTGCAATTTCAAACATAACTTGGTCTATTCGCATCTTTGCCTTACGAAACGTTGCACGAAGGCTAAACTAGCCAGTTAGACTTCTAAGAACACTAAATAGAGTACAACGGTCCACACTGATTCTTTGGAATTTCTCAACTCTCTCCAAAGATAAGCATCTCACGTTTTAGTGCAATTTCAAACATTACCTGGTCTATTCGCATCTTTACGTTACGAAACGTTGCACGAAGGCTAAACTAGCCAGTTAGATTTCTAAGAATACTAAACAGAGGGCAACGGTCCACATTGATGCTTTGGAATTTCTCAACTCTCTCCAAATACGAGCTTTTCACTTTTTTGTGCCATTTCAAACATAACTTGGTCGATTCGCATCTTTACCTTACGAAACGTTGCATGAAGGCTAAACTAGCCAGTTAGACTTCTATGAATACTAAATAGAGTGCAACGGTGCACATTGATGCTTTGGAATTGCTCAACTCTCTCCAAATACCAGGTTTTAACGTTTTTGTGTAATTTCAAACATAACTTGGTCTATTCGCATCTTTACCTTACGAAACGTTGCACGCAGGCTAAACTAGCGGGTTAGACTTCTTAGAACACTAAATAGAGTACAACAGTCCACTTTGATGCCTTTGAATTGATCAACTCTCACCATATATGAGCTTTTCACGTTTTTGTGCAATTTCAAACATAACTTGGTCTATTCGCATCTTTGCCTTACGAAACGTTGCACGAAGGCTAAACTAGCCAGTTAGACTTCTAGGAACACTAAATAGAGTACAACGGTCCACATTGATGCTTTGGAATTGCTCAACTCTCTCCATTGATAAGCATCTCACGTTTTAGTGCAATTTCAAACATAACCTAGTCTATTCACATCTTTACCTTACGAAACGTTGCACGAAGGCTAAACTAGCAGATTAGACTTCTTAGAACACTAAATAGAGTACAACGGTCCACATTGATGCCTTGGAATTGCTCAACTCTCACCATATATGTGCTTTTCACGTTTTTGTGCGATTTCAAACATAACTTGGTCTATTCGCATCTTTGCCTTACGAAACGTTGCACGAAGGCTAAACTAGCCAGTTAGACTTCTAAGAACACTAAATAGAGTACAACGGTCCACATTGATGCTTTGGAATTGCTCAACTCTCTCCATAGATAAGCATCTCACGTTTTAGTGCAATTTCAAACATAACCTGGTCTATTCGCATCTTTACCTTATGAAACATTGCTCGAAGGCTAAACTAGCACGTTAGACTTCTAAGAATACTAAATAGAGTACAACGGTCCACATTGATGCTTTGGAATTTCTCAACTCTCTCCAAATACGAGCTTTTCACTTTTTTGTGCCATTTCAAACATAACTTGGTCGATTCGCATCTTTACCTTACGAAACGTTGCATGAAGGCTAAACTAGCCAGTTAGACTTCTATGAATACTAAATAGAGTGCAACGGTGCACATTGATGCTTTGGAATTGCTCAACTCTCTCCAAATACCAGGTTTTAACGTTTTTGTGTAATTTCAAACATAACTTGGTCTATTCGCATCTTTACCTTACGAAACGTTGCACGCAGGCTAAACTAGCGGGTTAGACTTCTTAGAACACTAAATAGAGTACAACAGTCCACTTTGATGCCTTTGAATTGATCAACTCTCACCATATATGAGCTTTTCACGTTTTTGTGCAATTTCAAACATAACTTGGTCTATTCGCATCTTTGCCTTACGAAACGTTGCACGAAGGCTAAACTAGCCAGTTAGACTTCTAAGAACACTAAATAGAGTACAACGGTCCACATTGATGCTTTGGAATTGCTCAACTCTCTCCATTGATAAGCATCTCACGTTTTAGTGCAATTTCAAACATAACCTAGTCTATTCACATCTTTACCTTACGAAACGTTGCACGAAGGCTAAACTAGCAGATTAGACTTCTTAGAACACTAAATAGAGTACAACGGTCCACATTGATGCCTTGGAATTGCTCAACTCTCACCATATATGAGCTTTTCACGTTTTTGTGCGATTTCAAACATAACTTGGTCTATTCGCATCTTTGCCTTACGAAACGTTGCACGAAGGCTAAACTAGCCAGTTAGACTTCTAAGAACACTAAATAGAGTACAACGGTCCACATTGATGCTTTGGAATTGCTCAACTCTCTCCATAGATAAGCATCTCACGTTTTAGTGCAATTTCAAACATAACCTGGTCTATTCGCATCTTTACCTTATGAAACATTGCTCGAAGGCTAAACTAGCACGTTAGACTTCTAAGAATACTAAATAGAGTACAACGGTCCACATTGATGCTTTGGAATTGCTCAACTCTCACCATACATGAACTTTTGACGTTTTTGTGCAATTTCAAACATAACTTTGTTTATTCACATCTTTACGTTACGAAACGTTGCACGAAGGCTAAACTAGCCAGTTAGACTTCTAAGAATACTAAACAGAGGGCAACGGTCCACATTGATGCTTTGGAATTGCTCAACTCTCTCCAAATACGAGCTTTTCACTTTTTTGTGCAATTTCAAACATAACTTGGTCTATTCGCATCTTTGCCTTACGAAACGTTGCACGAAGGCTAAACTAGCCAGTTAGACTTCTAAGAACACTAAATAGAGTACAACGGTCCACACTGATGCTTTGGAATTTCTCAACTCTATCCAAAGATAAGCATCTCACGTTTTAGTGCAATTTCAAACATAACCTGGTCTATTCGCATCTTTACGTTACGAAACGTTGCACGAAGGCTAAACTAGCCAATTAGATTTCTAAGAATACTAAACAGAGGGCAACGGTCCACATTGATGCTTTGGAATTGCTCAACTCTCTCCAAATACGAGCTTTTCACTTTTTTGTGCAATTTCAAACATAACTTGGTCGATTCGCATCTTTACCTTACGAAACGTTGCATGAAGGCTAAACTAGCCAGTTAGACTTCTATGAATACTAAATAGAGTGCAACGGTGCACATTGATGCTTTGGAATTGCTCAACTCTCTCCAAATACCAGGTTTTAACGTTTTTGTGTAATTTCAAACATAACTTGGTCTATTCGCATCTTTACCTTACGAAACGTTGCACGAAGGCTAAACTAGCGGGTTAGACTTCTTAGAACACTAAATAGAGTACAACAGTCCACTTTGATGCCTTTGAATTGATCAACTCTCACCATATATGAGCTTTTCACGTTTTTGTGCAATTTCAAACATAACTTGGTCTATTCGCATCTTTGCCTTACGAAACGTTGCACGAAGGCTAAACTAGCCAGTTAGACTTCTAAGAACACTAAATAGAGTACAACGGTCCACATTGATGCTTTGGAATTGCTCAACTCTCTCCATTGATAAGCATATCACGTTTTAGTGCAATTTCAAACATAACCTAGTCTATTCACATCTTTACCATTAGAAACGTTGCACGAAGGCTAAACTAGTAGGTTAGACTTCTTAGAACACTAAATAGAGTACAACGGTCCACATTGATGCCTTGGAATTGCTCAACTCTCACCATATATGAGCTTTTCACGTTTTTGTGCGATTTCAAACATAACTTGGTCTATTCGCATCTTTGCCTTACGAAACGTTGCACGAAGGCTAAACTAGCCAGTTAGAATTCTAAGAACACTAAATAGAGTACAACGGTCCACATTGATGCTTTGGAATTGCTCAACTCTCTCCATAGATAAGCATCTCACGTTTTAGTGCAATTTCAAACATAACCTGGTCTATTCGCATCTTTACCTTACGAAACATTGCTCGAAGGCTAAACTAGCACGTTAGACTTCTAAGAATACTAAATAGAGTACAACGGTCCACATTGATGCTTTGGAATTGCTCAACTCTCACCATACATGAACTTTTGACGTTTTTGTGCAATTTCAAACATAACTTCGTTTATTCACATCTTTACGTTACGAAACGTTGCACGAAGGCTAAACTAGCCAGTTAGACTTCTAAGAATACTAAACAGAGGGCAACGGTCCACATTGATGCTTTGGAATTGCTCAACTCTCTCCAAATACGAGCTTTTCACTTTTTTGTGCAATTTCAAACATAACTTGGTCTATTCGCATCTTTGCCTTACGAAACGTTGCACGAAGGCTAAACTAGCCAGTTAGACTTCTAAGAACACTAAATAGAGTACAACGGTCCACACTGATGCTTTGGAATTTCTCAACTCTCTCCAAAGATAAGCATCTCACGTTTTAGTGCAATTTCAAACATAACCTGGTCTATTCGCATCTTTACGTTACGAAACGTTGCACGAAGACTAAACTAGCCAGTTAGATTTCTAAGAATACTAAACAGAGGGCAACGGTCCACATTGATGCTTTCGAATTGCTCAACTCTCTCCAAATACGAGCTGTTCACTTTTTTGTGCAATTTCAAACATAACTTGGTCGATTCGCATCTTTACCTTACGAAACGTTGCATGAAGGCTAAACTAGCCAGTTAGACTTCTATGAATACTAAATAGAGTGCAACGGTGCACATTGATGCTTTGGAATTGCTCAACTCTCTCCAAATACCAGGTTTTAACGTTTTTGTGTAATTTCAAACATAACTTGGTCTATTCGCATCTTTACCTTACGAAACGTTGCACGAAGGCTAAACTAGCGGGTTAGACTTCTTAGAACACTAAATAGAGCACAACAGTCCACTTTGATGCCTTTGAATTGATCAACTCTCACCATATATGAGCTTTTCACGTTTTTGTGCAATTTCAAACATAACTTGGTCTATTCGCATCTTTGCCTTACGAAACGTTGCACGAAGGCTAAACTAGCCAGTTAGACTTCTAAGAACACTCAATAGAGTACAACGGTCCACATTGATGCTTTGGAATTGCTCAACTCTCTCCATTGATAAGCATCTCACGTTTTAGTGCAATGTCAAACATAACCTAGTCTATTCACATCTTTACCATTAGAAACGTTGCACGAAGGCTAAACTAGCAGGTTAGACTTCTTAGAACACTAAATAGAGTACAACGGTCCACATTGATGCCTTGGAATTGCTCAACTCTCACCATATATGAGCTTTTCACGTTTTTGTGCGATTTCAAACATAACTTGGTCTATTCGCATCTTTGCCTTACGAAACGTTGCACGAAGGCTAAACTAGCCAGTTAGACTTCTAAGAGCACTAAATAGAGTACAACGGTCCACATTGATGCTTTGGAATTGCTCAACTCTCTCCATAGATAAGCATCTCACGTTTTAGTGCAATTTCAAACATAACCTGGTCTATTCGCATCTTTAGGTTACGAAACGTTGCACGAAGGCTAAACTAGCCAGTTAGATTTCTAAGAATACTAAACAGAGGGCAACGGTCCACATTGATGCTTTGGAATTGCTCAACTCTCTCCAAATACGAGCTTTTCACTTTTTTGTGCCATTTCAAACATAACTTGGTCGATTCGCATCTTTACCTTACGAAACGTTGCATGAAGGCTAAACTAGCCAGTTAGACTTCTATGAATACTAAATAGAGTGCAACGGTGCACATTAATGCTTTGGAATTGCTCAACTCTCTCCAAATACCAGGTTTTAACGTTTTTGTGTAATTTCAAACATAACTTGGTCTATTCGCATCTTTACCTTACGAAACGTTGCACGAAGGCTAAACTAGCGGGTTAGACTTCTTAGAACACTAAATAGAGTACAACAGTCCCCTTTGATGCCTTTGAATTGATCAACTCTCACCATATATGAGCTTTTCACGTTTTTGTGCAATTTCAAACATAACTTGGTCTATTCGCATCTTTGCCTTACGAAACGTTGCACGAAGGCTAAACTAGCCAGTTAGACTTCTAAGAACACTAAATAGAGTACAACGGTCCACATTGATGCTTTGGAATTGCTCAACTCTCTCCATTGATAAGCATCTCACGTTTTAGTGCAATTTCAAACATAACCTAGTCTATTCACATCTTTACCTTACGAAACGTTGCACGAAGGCTAAACTAGCAGATTAGACTTCTTAGAACACTAAATAGAGTACAACGGTCCACATTGATGCCTTGGAATTGCTCAACTCTCACCATATATGAGCTTTTCACGTTTTTGTGCGATTTCAAACATAACTTGGTCTATTCGCATCTTTGCCTTACGAAACGTTGCACGAAGGCTAAACTAGCCAGTTAGACTTCTAAGAACACTAAATAGAGTACAACGGTCCACATTGATGCTTTGGAATTGCTCAACTCTCTCCATAGATAAGCATCTCACGTTTTAGTGCAATTTCAAACATAACCTGGTCTATTCGCATCTTTACCTTACGAAACATTGCTCGAAGGCTAAACTAGCACGTTAGACTTCTAAGAATACTAAATAGAGTACAACGGTCCACATTGATGCTTTGGAATTGCTCAACTCTCACCATACATGAACTTTTGACGTTTTTGTGCAATTTCAAACATAACTTTGTTTATTCACATCTTTACGTTACGAAACGTTGCACGAAGGCTAAACTAGCAAGTTAGACTTCTAAGAATACTAAACAGAGGGCAACGGTCCACATTGATGCTTTGGAATTGCTCAACTCTCTCCAAATACGAGCTTTTCACTTTTTTGTGCAATTTCAAACATAACTTGGTCTATTCGCATCTTTGCCTTACGAAACGTTGCACGAAGGCTAAACTAGCCAGTTAGACTTCTAAGAACACTAAATAGAGTACAACGGTCCACACTGATGCTTTGGAATTTCTCAACTCTCTCCAAAGATAAGCATCTCACGTTTTAGTGCAATTTCAAACATAACCTGGTCTATTCGCATCTTTACGTTACGAAACGTTGCACGAAGGCTAAACTAGCCAATTAGATTTCTAAGAATACTAAGCAGAGGGCAACGGTCCACATTGATGCTTTGGAATTGCTCAACTCTCTCCAAATACGAGCTTTTCACTTTTTTGTGCAATTTCAAACATAACTTGGTCGATTCGCATCTTTACCTTACGAAACGTTGCATGAAGGCTAAACTAGCCAGTTAGACTTCTATGAATACTAAATAGAGTGCAACGGTGCACATTGATGCTTTGGAATTGCTCAACTCTCTCCAAATACCAGGTTTTAACGTTTTTGTGTAATTTCAAACATAACTTGGTCTATTCGCATCTTTACCTTACGAAACGTTGCACGAAGGCTAAACTAGCGGGTTAGACTTCTTAGAACACTAAATAGAGTACAACAGTCCACTTTGATGCCTTTGAATTGATCAACTCTCACCATATATGAGCTTTTCACGTTTTTGTGCAATTTCAAACATAACTTGGTCTATTCGCATCTTTGCCTTACGAAACGTTGCACGAAGGCTAAACTAGCCAGTTAGACTTCTAAGAACACTAAATAGAGTACAACGGTCCACATTGATGCTTTGGAATTGCTCAACTCTCTCCATTGATAAGAATATCACGTTTTAGTGCAATTTCAAACATAACCTAGTCTATTCACATCTTTACCATTAGAAACGTTGCACGAAGGCTAAACTAGCAGGTTAGACTTCTTAGAACACTAAATAGAGTACAACGGTCCACATTGATGCCTTGGAATTGCTCAACTCTCACCATATATGAGCTTTTCACGTTTTTGTGCGATTTCAAACATAACTTGGTCTATTCGCATCTTTGCCTTACGAAACGTTGCACGAAGGCTAAACTAGCCAGTTAGACTTCTAAGAACACTAAATAGAGTACAACGGTCCACATTGATGCTTTGGAATTGCTCAACTCTCTCCAAATACGAGCTTTTCACTTTTTTGTGCCATTTCAAACATAACTTGGTCGATTCGCATCTTTACCTTACGAAACGTTGCATGAAGGCTAAACTAGCCAGTTAGACTTCTATGAATACTAAATAGAGTGCAACGGTGCACATTGATGCTTTGGAATTGCTCAACTCTCTCCAAATACCAGGTTTTAACGTTTTTGTGTAATTTCAAACATAACTTGGTCTATTCGCATCTTTACCTTACGAAACGTTGCACGAAGGCTAAACTAGCGGGTTAGACTACTTAGAACACTAAATAGAGTACAACAGTCCACTTTGATGCCTTTGAATTGATCAACTCTCACCATATATGAGCTTTTCACGTTTTTGTGCAATTTCAAACATAACTTGGTCTATTCGCATCTTTGCCTTACGAAACGTTGCACGAAGGCTAAACTAGCCAGTTAGACTTCTAAGAACACTCAATAGAGTACAACGGTCCACATTGATGCTTTGGAATTGCTCAACTCTCTCCATTGATAAGCATCTCACGTTTTAGTGCAATTTCAAACATAACCTAGTCTATTCACATCTTTACCATTAGAAACGTTGCACGAAGGCTAAACTAGCAGGTTAGACTTCTTAGAACACTAAATAGAGTACAACGGTCCACATTGATGCCTTGGAATTGCTCAACTCTCACCATATATGAGCTTTTCACGTTTTTGTGCGATTTCAAACATAACTTGGTCTATTCGCATCTTTGCCTTACGAAACGTTGCACGAAGGCTAAACTAGCCAGTTAGACTTCTAAGAGCACTAAATAGAGTACAACGGTCCACATTGATGCTTTGGAATTGCTCAACTCTCTCCATAGATAAGCATCTCACGTTTTAGTGCAATTTCAAACATAACCTGGTCTATTCGCATCTTTACCTTACGAAACATTGCTCGAAGGCTAAACTAGCACGTTAGACTTCAAAGAATACTAAATAGAGTACAACGGTCCACATTGATGCTTTGGAATTGCTCAACTCTCACCATACATGAACTTTTGACGTTTTTGTGCAATTTCAAACATAACTTCGTTTATTCACATCTTTACGTTACGAAACGTTGCACGAAGGCTAAACTAGCCAGTTAGACTTCTAAGAATACTAAACAGAGGGCAACGGTCCACATTGATGCTTTGGAATTGCTCAACTCTCTCCAAATACGAGCTTTTCACTTTTTTGTGCAATTTCAAACATAACTTGGTCTATTCGCATCTTTCCCTTACGAAACGTTGCACGAAGGCTAAACTAGCCAGTTAGACTTCTAAGAACACTAAATAGAGTACAACGGTCCACACTGATGCTTTGGAATTTCTCAACTCTCTCCAAAGATAAGCATCTCACGTTTTAGTGCAATTTCAAACATAACCTGGTCTATTCGCATCTTTACGTTACGAAACGTTGCACGAAGGCTAAACTAGCCAGTTAGATTTCTAAGAATACTAAACAGAGGGCAACGGTCCACATTGATGCTTTCGAATTGCTCAACTCTCTCCAAATACGAGCTTTTCACTTTTTTGTGCAATTTCAAACATAACTTGGTCGATTCGCATCTTTACCTTACGAAACGTTGCATGAAGGCTAAACTAGCCAGTTAGACTTCTATGAATACTAAATACAGTGCAACGGTGCACATTGATGCTTTGGAATTGCTCAACTCTCTCCAAATACCAGGTTTTAACGTTTTTGTGTAATTTCAAACATAACTTGGTCTATTCGCATCTTTACCTTACGAAACGTTGCACGAAGGCTAAACTAGCGGGTTAGACTTCTTAGAACACTAAATAGAGTACAACAGTCCACTTTGATGCCTTTGAATTGATCAACTCTCACCATATATGAGCTTTTCACGTTTTTGTGCAATTTCAAACATAACTTGGTCTATTCGCATCTTTGCCTTACGAAACGTTGCACGAAGGCTAAACTAGCCAGTTAGACTTCTAAGAACACTCAATAGAGTACAACGGTCCACATTGATGCTTTGGAATTGCTCAACTCTCTCCATTGATAAGCATCTCACGTTTTAGTGCAATTTCAAACATAACCTAGTCTATTCACATCTTTACCATTAGAAACGTTGCACGAAGGCTAAACTAGCAGGTTAGACTTCTTAGAACACTAAATAGAGTACAACGGTCCACATTGATGCATTGGAATTGCTCAACTCTCACCATATATGAGCTTTTCACGTTTTTGTGCGATTTCAAACATAACTTGGTCTATTCGCATCTTTGCCTTACGAAACGTTGCACGAAGGCTAAACTAGCCAGTTAGACTTCTAAGAGCACTAAATAGAGTACAACGGTCCACATTGATGCTTTGGAATTGCTCAACTCTCTCCATAGATAAGCATCTCACGTTTTAGTGCAATTTCAAACATAACCTGGTCTATTCGCATCTTTACCTTACGAAACATTGCTCGAAGGCTAAACTAGCACGTTAGACTTCAAAGAATACTAAATAGAGTACAACGGTCCACATTGATGCTTTGGAATTGCTCAACTCTCACCATACATGAACTTTTGACGTTTTTGTGCAATTTCAAACATAACTTCGTTTATTCACATCTTTACGTTACGAAACGTTGCACGAAGGCTAAACTAGCCAGTTAGACTTCTAAGAATACTAAACAGAGGGCAACGGTCCACATTGATGCTTTGGAATTGCTCAACTCTCTCCAAATACGAGCTTTTCACTTTTTTGTGCAATTTCAAACATAACTTGGTCTATTCGCATCTTTGCCTTACGAAACGTTGCACGAAGGCTAAACTAGCCAGTTAGACTTCTAAGAACACTAAATAGAGTACAACGGTCCACACTGATGCTTTGGAATTTCTCAACTCTCTCCAAAGATAAGCATCTCACGTTTTAGTGCAATTTCAAACATAACCTGGTCTATTCGCATCTTTACGTTACGAAACGTTGCACGAAGGCTAAACTAGCCAGTTAGATTTCTAAGAATACTAAACAGAGGGCAACGGTCCACATTGATGCTTTCGAATTGCTCAACTCTCTCCAAATACGAGCTTTTCACTTTTTTGTGCAATTTCAAACATAACTTGGTCGATTCGCATCTTTACCTTACGAAACGTTGCATGAAGGCTAAACTAGCCAGTTAGACTTCTATGAATACTAAATACAGTGCAACGGTGCACATTGATGCTTTGGAATTGCTCAACTCTCTCCAAATACCAGGTTTTAACGTTTTTGTGTAATTTCAAACATAACTTGGTCTATTCGCATCTTTACCTTACGAAACGTTGCACGAAGGCTAAACTAGCGGGTTAGACTTCTTAGAACACTAAATAGAGTACAACAGTCCACTTTGATGCCTTTGAATTGATCAACTCTCACCATATATGAGCTTTTCACGTTTTTGTGCAATTTCAAACATAACTTGGTCTATTCGCATCTTTGCCTTACGAAACGTTGCACGAAGGCTAAACTAGCCAGTTAGACTTCTAAGAACACTAAATAGAGTACAACGGTCCACATTGATGCTTTGGAATTGCTCAACTCTCTCCATTGATAAGCATCTCACGTTTTAGTGCAATTTCAAACATAACCTAGTCTATTCACATCTTTACCTTACGAAACGTTGCACGAAGGCTAAACTAGCAGGTTAGACTTCTTAGAACACTAAATAGAGTACAACGGTCCACATTGATGCCTTGGAATTGCTCAACTCTCACCATATATGAGCTTTTCACGTTTTTGTGCGATTTCAAACATAACTTGGTCTATTCGCATCTTTGCCTTACGAAACGTTGCACGAAGGCTAAACTAGCCAGTTAGACTTCTAAGAACACTAAATAGAGTACAACGGTCCACATTGATGCTTTGGAATTGCTCAACTCTCTCCATTGATAAGCATCTCACGTTTTAGTGCAATTTCAAACAGAACCTAGTCTATTCACATCTTTACCATTAGAAACGTTGCACGAAGGCTAAACTAGCAGGTTAGACTTCTTAGAACACTAAATAGAGTACAACGGTCCACATTGATGCCTTGGAATTGCTCAACTCTCACCATATATGAGCTTTTCACGTTTTTGTGCGATTTCAAACATAACTTGGTCTATTCGCATCTTTGCCTTACGAAACGTTGCACGAAGGCTAAACTAGCCAGTTAGACTTCTAAGAGCACTAAATAGAGTACAACGGTCCACATTGATGCTTTGGAATTGCTCAACTCTCTCCATAGATAAGCATCCCACGTTTTAGTGCAATTACAAACATAACCTGGTCTATTCGCATCTTTACCTTACGAAACATTGCTCGAAGGCTAAACTAGCACGTTAGACTTCAAAGAATACTAAATAGAGTACAACGGTCCACATTGATGCTTTGGAATTGCTCAACTCTCACCATACATGAACTTTTGACGTTTTTGTGCAATTTCAAACATAACTTCGTTTATTCACATCTTTACGTTACGAAACGTTGCACGAAGGCTAAACTAGCCAGTTAGACTTCTAAGAATACTAAACAGAGGGCAACGGTCCACATTGATGCTTTGGAATTGCTCAACTCTCTCCAAATACGAGCTTTTCACTTTTTTGTGCAATTTCAAACATAACTTGGTCTATTCGCATCTTTGCCTTACGAAACGTTGCACGAAGGCTAAACTAGCCAGTTAGACTTCTAAGAACACTAAATAGAGTACAACGGTCCACACTGATGCTTTGGAATTTCTCAACTCTCTCCAAAGATAAGCATCTCACGTTTTAGTGCAATTTCAAACATAACCTGGTCTATTCGCATCTTTACGTTACGAAACGTTGCACGAAGGCTAAACTAGCCAGTTAGATTTCTAAGAATACTAAACAGAGGGCAACGGTCCACATTGATGCTTTCGAATTGCTCAACTCTCTCCAAATACGAGCTTTTCACTTTTTTGTGCAATTTCAAACATAACTTGGTCGATTCGCATCTTTACCTTACGAAACGTTGCATGAAGGCTAAACTAGCCAGTTAGACTTCTATGAATACTAAATAGAGTGCAACGGTGCACATTGATGCTTTGGAATTGCTCAACTCTCTCCAATTACCAGGTTTTAACGTTTTTGTGTAATTTCAAACATAACTTGGTCTATTCGCATCTTTACCTTAGGAAACGTTGCACGAAGGCTAAACTAGCGGGTTAGACTTCTTAGAACACTAAATAGAGTACAACAGTCCACTTTGATGCCTTTGAATTGATCAACTCTCACCATATATGAGCTTTTCACGTTTTTGTGCAATTTCAAACATAACTTGGTCTATTCGCATCTTTGCCTTACGAAACGTTGCACGAAGGCTAAACTAGCCAGTTAGACTTCTAAGAACACTAAATAGAGTACAACAGTCCACATTGATGCTTTGGAATTGCTCAACTCTCTCCATTGATAAGCATCTCACGTTTTAGTGCAATTTCAAACATAACCTAGTCTATTCACATCTTTACCTTATGAAACGTTGCACGAAGGCTAAACTAGCAGGTTAGACTTCTTAGAACACTAAATAGAGTACAACGGTCCACATTGATGCCTTGGAATTGCTCAACTCTCACCATATATGAGCTTTTCACGTTTTTGTGCGATTTCAAACATAACTTGGTCTATTCGCATCTTTGCCTTACGAAACGTTGCACGAAGGCTAAACTAGCCAGTTAGACTTCTAAGAACACTAAATAGAGTACAACGGTCCACATTGATGCTTTGGAATTGCTCAACTCTCTCCACAGATAAGCATCTCACGTTTTAGTGCAATTTCAAACATAACCTGGTCTATTCGCATCTTTACCTTACGAAACATTGCTCGAAGGCTAAACTAGCACGTTAGACTTCAAAGAATACTAAATAGAGTACAACGGTCCACATTGATGCTTTGGAATTGCTCAACTCTCACCATACATGAACTTTTGACGTTTTTGTGCAATTTCAAACATAACTTCGTTTATTCACATCTTTACGTTACGAAACGTTGCACGAAGGCTAAACTAGCCAGTTAGACTTCTAAGAATACTAAACAGAGGGCAACGGTCCACATTGATGCTTTGGAATTGCTCAACTCTCTCCAAATACGAGCTTTTCACTTTTTTGTGCAATTTCAAACATAACTTGGTCTATTCGCATCTTTGCCTTATGAAACGTTGCACGAAGGCTAAACTAGCCAGTTAGACTTCTAAGAACACTAAATAGAGTACAACGGTCCACACTGATGCTTTGGAATTTCTCAACTCTCTCCAAAGATAAGCATCTCACGTTTTAGTGCAATTTCAAACATAACCTGGTCTATTCGCATCTTTACGTTACGAAACGTTGCACGAAGGCTAAACTAGCCAGTTAGACTTCTAAGAATACTAAACAGAGGGCAACGGTCCACATTGATGCTTTGGAATTGCTCAACTCTCTCCAAATACGAGCTTTTCACTTTTTTGTGCAATTTCAAACATAACTTGGTCTATTCGCATCTTTACCTTACGAAACGTTGCACGAAGGCTAAACAAGCCAGTTAGACTTCTAAGAACACTAAATAGAGTACAACGGTCCACATTGACGCTTTGGAATTGCTCAACTCTCTCCATAGATAAGCATGTCACGTTTTAGTGCAATTTCAAACATAACTTGGTCTATTCGCATCTTTACCTTACGAAACGTTGCATGAAGACTAAAGTAGCCAATTAGACTTCTAAGAACACTAAATAGAGTACAACGGTCCACATTCATGCTTTGGAATTGCTCAACTCTCTCCAAATCGAGTGTTCACTTTTAGTGCAATTTCAAACATAAATTGGTCTATTCGCATCTTTACCTTACGAAACTTTGCACGAAGGCCAAACGAGCAGGTTAGACTTCTAAAAACACTAAATAGAGTACAACGGTCCACATTGATGCTTTGGAATTGCTCAACTCTCTCCATAGATAAGGATCTCACGTTTTAGTGCAATTTCAAACTTAACCTGGTCTATTCGCATCTTTACGTTACGAAACGTTGCACGAAGGCTAAACTAGCCAGTTAGACTTCTAAGAATACTAAACAGAGGGCAACGGTCCACATTGATGCTTTGGAATTGCCCAACTCTCTCCAAATACGAGCTTTTCACTCTTTTGTGCAATTTCAAACATAACTTGGTCTATTCGCATCTTTACCTTACGAAACGTTGCACGAAGGCTAAACTAGCCAGTTAGACTTCTAAGAACACTAAATAGAGTACAACGGTCCACATTGACGCTTTGGAATTGCTCAACTCTCTCCATAGATAAGCATGTCACGTTTTAGTGCAATTTCAAACATAACTTGGTCTATTCGCATCTTTACCTTACGAAACGTTGCACGAAGACAAAAGTAGCCAATTAGACTTCTAAGAACACTAAATAGAGTACAACAATCCACATTCATGCTTTGGAATTGCTCAACTCTCTCCAAATCGAGTGTTCACTTTTAGTGCAATTTCAAACATAACTTGGTCTATTCGCATTTTTGCCTTACGAAACGTTGCACGAAGGCTAAACTAGCCAGTTAGACTTCTAAGAACCCTAAATAGAGTACAACGGTCCACATTGATGCTTTGGAATTGCTCAACTCTCTCCATAGATAAGCATCTCACGTTTTAGTGCAATTTCAAACATAACCTGGTTTATTCGCATCTTTACCTTACGAGACGTAGCACGAAGGCTAAACTAGCACGTTAGACTTCTAAGAATACTAAATAGAGTACAATGGTCCACATTGATGCTTTGGAATTGCTCAACTCTCACCATATATGAACTTTTGACGTTTTTATGCAATTTCAAACATAACTTGGTCTATTCGCATCTTTGCCTTACGAAACGTTGCACGAAGGCTAAACTAGACAGTTAGACTTCTAAGAACACTAAATAGAGTACAACGGTCCACATTGATGCTTTGGAATTGCTCAACTCTCTCCATAGATAAGAATCTCACGTTTTAGTGCAATTTCAAACATAACCTGGTCTATTCGCATCTTTACCTTACGAAACGTTGCACGAAGGCTAAACGAGCAGGTTAGACTTCTAAGAACACTAAATAGAGTACAACGGTCCACATTGATGCTTTGGAATTGCTCAACTCTCTCCATAGATAAGGATCTCACGTTTTAGTGCAATTTCAAACTTAACCTGGTCTATTCGCATCTTTACGTTACGAAACGTTGCACGAAGGCTAAACTAGCCAGTTAGACTTCTAAGAATACTAAACAGAGGGCAACGGTCCACATTGATGCTTTGGAATTGCCCAACTCTCTCCAAATACGAGCTTTTCACTCTTTTGTGCAATTTCAAACATAAATTGGTCTATTCGCATCTTTACCTTACGAAACGTTGCACGAAGGCTAAACTAGCCAGTTAGACTTCTAAGAACACTAAATAGAGTACAACGGTCCACATTGACGCTTTGGAATTGCTCAACTCTCTCCATAGATAAGCATGTCACGTTTTAGTGCAATTTCAAACATAACTTGGTCTATTCGCATCTTTACCTTACGAAACGTTGCACGAAGACAAAAGTAGCCAATTAGACTTCTAAGAACACTAAATAGAGTACAACAATCCACATTCATGCTTTGGAATTGCTCAACTCTCTCCAAATCGAGTGTTCACTTTTAGTGCAATTTCAAACATAACTTGGTCTATTCGCATTTTTGCCTTACGAAACGTTGCACGAAGGCTAAACTAGCCAGTTAGACTTCTAAGAACCCTAAATAGAGTACAACGGTCCACATTGATGCTTTGGAATTGCTCAACTCTCTCCATAGATAAGCATCTCACGTTTTAGTGCAATTTCAAACATAACCTGGTTTATTCGCATCTTTACCTTACGAGACGTAGCACGAAGGCTAAACTAGCACGTTAGACTTCTAAGAATACTAAATAGAGTACAATGGTCCACATTGATGCTTTGGAATTGCTCAACTCTCACCATATATGAACTTTTGACGTTTTTATGCAATTTCAAACATAACTTGGTCTATTCGCATCTTTGCCTTACGAAACGTTGCACGAAGGCTAAACTAGACAGTTAGACTTCTAAGAACACTAAATAGAGTACAACGGTCCACATTGATGCTTTGGAATTGCTCAACTCTCTCCATAGATAAGAATCTCACGTTTTAGTGCAATTTCAAACATAACCTGGTCTATTCGCATCTTTACCTTACGAAACGTTGCACGAAGGCTAAACGAGCAGGTTAGACTTCTAAGAACACTAAATAGAGTACAACGGTCCACATTGATGCTTTGGAATTGCTCAACTCTCTCCATAGATAAGGATCTCACGTTTTAGTGCAATTTCAAACTTAACCTGGTCTATTCGCATCTTTACGTTACGAAACGTTGCACGAAGGCTAAACTAGCCAGTTAGACTTCTAAGAATACTAAACAGAGGGCAACGGTCCACATTGATGCTTTGGAATTGCCCAACTCTCTCCAAATACGAGCTTTTCACTCTTTTGTGCAATTTCAAACATAAATTGGTCTATTCGCATCTTTACCTTACGAAACGTTGCACGAAGGCTAAACTAGCCAGTTAGACTTCTAAGAACACTAAATAGAGTACAACGGTCCACATTGACGCTTTGGAATTGCTCAACTCTCTCCATAGATAAGCATCTCACGTTTTAGTGCAATTTCAAACATAACCTGGTTTATTCGCATCTTTACCTTACGAGACGTAGCACGAAGGCTAAACTAGCACGTTAGACTTCTAAGAATACTAAATAGAGTACAATGGTCCACATTGATGCTTTGGAATTGCTCAACTCTCACCATATATGAACTTTTGACGTTTTTATGCAATTTCAAACATAACTTGGTCTATTCGCATCTTTGCCTTACGAAACGTTGCACGAAGGCTAAACTAGACAGTTAGACTTCTAAGAACACTAAATAGAGTACAACGGTCCACATTGATGCTTTGGAATTGCTCAACTCTCTCCATAGATAAGAATCTCACGTTTTAGTGCAATTTCAAACATAACCTGGTCTATTCGCATCTTTACCTTACGAAACGTTGCACGAAGGCTAAACGAGCAGGTTAGACTTCCAAGAACACTAAATAGAGTACAACGGTCAACATTGATGCTTTGCTCAACTCTCACCATATATGAGCTTTTCATGTTTTTGTGCAACTTCAAACATAACTTGGTCGATTCGCATCTTTACCTTACGAAACTTTGCACGAAGGCTAAACTAGCCAGTTAGTCTTCTAAGAATACTCAACAGAGTGCAACGGTTCACATTGATGCTCTGGAATTGCTCAACTCTCTCCAAATACAAGGTTTTCACGTTTTTGTGTAATTTCAAATATAACTTGGTCTATTCGCATCTTTACCTTACGAAACATTGCACGAAGGCTAAACTAGCACGTTAGACTTCTAAGAATACTAAATAGAGTACAATGGTCCACATTGATGCTTTGGAATTGCTCAACTCTCACCATATATGAACTTTTGACGTTTTTGTGCAATTTCAAACATAACTTCGTCTATTCGCATCTTTACGTTACGAAACGTTGCACGAAGGCTAAACTAGCCAGTTAGACTTCTAAGAATACTAAACAGAGGGCAACGGTCCACATTGATGCTTTGGAATTGCTCAACTCTTTCCAAATACGAGCTTTTCACTTTTTTGTGCAATTTCAAACATAACTTGGTCTATTCGCATCTTTGCCTTACGAAACGTTGCACGAAGGCTTACTAGCCAGTTAGACATCTAAGAACACTAAATAGAGTACAACGGTCCACATTGATGCTTTGGAATTGCTCAACTCTCTCCACAGATAAGCATCTCACGTTTTAGTGCAATTTCAAACATAACCTGGTCTATTCGCATCTTTACCTTACGAAACGTTGCACGAAGGCTAAACTAGCACGTTAGACTTCTAAGAATACTAAATAGAGTACAACGGTGCACGTTGATGCTTTGGAATTGCTCAACTCTCACCATATATGAGCATTTCACTTTTTTTAGGAATTTCAAACATAACTTGGTCTATTCGCATTAATAGCTTACGAAACGTTGCACGAAGGCTAAACTAGCAAGTTAGACTTCTAAGAATACTAAATAGAGTACAACGGTCCGCATTGATGCTTTGGAATTGCTCAACTCTCACCATATATGAACTTTTGACGTTTTTGTGCAATTTCAAACATAACTTGGTCTATTCGCATCTTTACGTTACGAAACGTTGCACGAAGGCTAAACTAGCCAGTAAGATTTCTAAGAATACTAAACAGAGGGCAACGGTCCACATTGATGCTTTGGAATTGCTCAACTCTCTCCAAATACGAGCTTTTCACTTTTTTGTGCAATTTCAAACATAACTTGGTCTATTCGCATCTTTGCCTTACGAAACGTTGCACGAAGGCTAAACTAGCCAGTTACACTTCTAAGAACACTAATTAGAGTACAACGGTCCACATTGATGCTTTGGAATTGCTCAACTCTCTCCATAGATAAGCATGTCACGTTTTAGTGCAATTTCAAACATAACTTGCTCTATTTGCATCTTTGCCTTATGAAACGTTGCATGAAGGCTAAACGAGCAGGTTAGACTTCTAAGAACACTAAATAGAGTACAACGGTCCACATTGATGCTTTGGAATTGGTCAACTCTCACCATATATGAGCTTTTCATGTTTTTGTGCAATTTCAAACATGACTTGGTCTATTCGCATCTTTGTCTTACGAAACGTTGCGTGAAGGCTAAACTAGCCAGTTAGACTTCTAAGAATACTAAACGGAGGGCAACGGTCCACATTGATGTTTTGGAATTGCTCAACTCTCTCCAAATACGAGCTTTTCATGTTCTTGTACAAGTTCAAACATAACTTGGTCTATTCACATCTTTACCTTACGAAACGTTGCACGAAGGCTAAACGAGCAGGTTAGACTTCTAAGAACACTAAATAGAGTACAACGGTCCACATTGATGCTTTGGAATCGCTCAACTCTCTCCATAGATAAGCATGTCACGTTTTAGTGCAATTTCAAACAGAACTCTGTCTATTCGCATCTTTACCTTACGAAACGTTGCACGAAGGCTAAACGAGCAGGTTAGACTTCTAAGAACACTAAATAGAGTACAACGGTCTACATTGATGCTTTGGAATTGCTCAACTCTCACAATATATGAGCTTTTCATGTTTTTGTGCAATTTCAAACATAACTTGGTCTATTCGCATCTTTACCTTATGAAACGTTACACGAAGGCTAAACGAGCAGCTAGACTTCTAAGAACACTAAATAGAGTACAACGGTCCACATTGGTGCTTTGGAATTGCTCAACTCTCACCATATATGAGCTTTTCACGTTTTTGTGCAATTTCAAACATAACTTGGTCTATTCGCATCTTTACCTTACGAAACGTTGCACGAAGGGTAAACTAGCCAGTTAGACTTCTAAGAATACTAAATAGAGTGCAACGGTCCACATTGATGCTTTGGAATTGCTCAACTCTCTCCAAATACGACCTTTCAAGTTTTTGTGCAATTTCAAACATAACTTGGTCTATTCGCATCTTTACCTTATGAAACGTTGCACGAAGGCTAAACTAGCCAGTTAGACTTCTAAGAATACTAAACAGAGTGCAACGGTTCACATTGATACTTTGCAATTGCTCTACTCTCTCCAAATACGAGCTTTTCACGTTTTTGTGCAATTTCAAACATAACTTGGTCTATTCGCATCTTTACCTTATGAAACGTTGCACGAAGGCTAAACGAGCAGCTAGACTCCTAAGAACACCAAATAGAGTACAACAGTCCACATTGATGCTTTGGAATTGCTCAACTCTCACCATATATGAGCTTTTGACTTTTTTGTGCAATTTCAAACATCACTTGGTCTATTCGCATCTTTGCCTTCCGAAACGTTGCACGAAGGCTAAACTAGCCAGTTAGACTTCTAAGAACACTAAATAGGGTACAACGGTCCACATTGATGCTTTGGAATTGCTCAACTCTCTCCATAGATAAGCATGTCACGTTTTAGTGCAATTTCAAACATAACTTGGTCTATTCGCATCTTTAGCTTACGAAACGTTGCACGAAGGCTAAACTAGCACGCTAGACTTCTAGGAATACTAAATAGAGTACAACGGTCCACATTGATGCTTTGGAATTGCTCAACTCTCACCATATATGAGCTTTTCACGTTTTTGTGCAATTTCAAACATAACTTGGTCTATTCGCATCTTTGCCTTACGAAACGTTGCATGAAGACTAAACTATCCAGTTAGACTTCTAAGAACACTAAATAGAGTGCAAGGGTCTCATTGATGCTTTGGAATTGCTCAACTCTCTCCATAGATAAGCATGTCACGTTTTAGTGCAATTTCAAACATAACTCGGTCGATTCGGATCTTTACCTTATGAAACGTTGCACGAAGGCTAATTTAGCACGTTGGACTTCTAAGAATACTAAATAGAGGAGAACGGTCCACATTGATGCTTTGGAATTGCTCAACTCTCACCATATATGAGCTTTTCATGTTTTTGTGCAATTTCAAACATAACTTGGTCTATTCGCATCCTTACCTTACGAAACGTTGCATGAAGGCTAAACGAGCAGGTTAGACTTCTAAGAACACTAAATAGAGTACAACGGTCCACATTGATGCTTTGGAATTGCTCAACTCTCACCATATATGAGCTTTTCATGTTTTTGTGCAATTTCAAACATAACTTGGTCTATTCGCATCTTTGCCTTACGAAACGTTGCACGAAGGCTAAACTAGCCAGTTATACTTCTAAGAACACTAATTAGAGTACAACGGTCCACATTGATGCTTTGGAATTGCTCAACTCTCTCCATAGATAAGCATGTCACGTTTTAGTGCAATTTCAAACATAACTTGGTCTATTCGCATCTTTGCCTTACGAAACGTTGCATGAAGGCTAAACGAGCAGATTAGACTTCCAAGAACACTAAATAGAGTACAACGGTCCACATTGATGCTTTGGAATTGGTCAACTCTCACCATATATGAGCTTTTCATGTTTTTGTGCAATTTCAAACATGACTTGGTCTATTCGCATCTGTGTCTTACGAAACTTTGCACGAAGGCTAAACTAGCCAGTTAGTCTTCTAAAAATACTCAACAGAGTGCAACGGTTCACATTGATGCTCTGGAATTGCTCAACTCTCTCCAAATACAAGGTTTTCACGTTTTTGTGTAATTTCAAACATAACTTGGTCTATTCGCATCTTTACCTTACGAAACGTTGCACGAAGGCTAAACTAGCACGTTAGACTTCTAAGAATACTAAATAGAGTACAATGGTCCACATTGATGCTTTGGAATTGCTCACCTCTCACCATATATGAACTTTTGACGTTTTTGTGCAATTTCAAACATAACTTCGTCTATTCACATCTTTACGTTACGAAACGTTGCACGAAGGCTAAACTAGCCAGTTAGACTTCTAAGAATACTAAACAGAGGGCAACGGTCCACATTGATGCTTTGGAATTGCTCAACTCTCTCCAAATACGAGCTTTTCACTTTTTTGTGCAATTTCAAACATAACTTGGTCTATTAGCATCTTTGCCTTACGAAACGTTGCACGAAGGCTTACTAGCCAGTTAGACATCTAAGAACACTAAATAGAGTACAACGGTCCACATTGATGCTTTGAAATTGCTCAACTCTCTCCACAGATAAGCATCTCACGTTTTAGTGCAATTTCAAACATAACCTGGTCTATTCGCATCTTTACCTTACGAAACGTTGCACGAAGGCTAAACGAGCAGGTTAGACTTCTAAGAACACTAAATAGAGTACAACGGTCTACATTGATGCTTTGGAATTGCTCAACTCTCACAATATATGAGCTTTTCATGTTTTTGTGCAATTTCAAACATAACTTGGTCTATTCGCATCTTTACCTTATGAAACGTTACACGAAGGCTAAACGAGCAGGTAGACTTCTAAGAACACTAAATAGAGTACAACGGTCCACATTGATGCTTTGGAATTGCTCAACTCTCACCATATATGAGCTTTTCACGTTTTTGTGCAATTTCAAACATAACTTGGTCTATTCGCATCTTTACCTTACGAAACGTTGCACGAAGGGTAAACTAGCCAGTTAGACTTCTAAGAATACTAAATAGAGTGCAACGGTCCACATTGATGCTTTGGAATTGCTCAACTCTCTCCAAATACGACCTTTCAAGTTTTTGTGCAATTTCAAACATAACTTGGTCTATTCGCATCTTTACCTTACGAAACGTTGCACGAAGGCTAAACTAGCCAGTTAGACTTCTAAGAATACTAAACAGAGTGCAACGGTTCACATTGATACTTTGCAATTGCTCAACTCTCTCCAAATACGAGCTTTTCACGTTTTTGTGCAATTTCAAGCATAACTTGGTCTATTCGCATCTTTACCTTATGAAACGTTGCACGAAGGCTAAACGAGCAGCTAGACTTCTAAGAACACCAAATAGAGTACAACAGTCCACATTGATGCTTTGGAATTGCTCAACTCTCACCATATATGAGCTTTTGACTTTTTTGTGCAATTTCAAACATCACTTGGTCTATTCGCATCTTTGCCTTTCGAAACGTTGCACGAAGGCTAAACGAGCAGGTTAGACTTCTAAGAACACTAAATAGAGTACAACGGTCTACATTGATGCTTTGGAATTGCTCAACTCTCACAATATATGAGCTTTTCATGTTTTTGTGCAATTTCAAACATAACTTGGTCTATTCGCATCTTTACCTTATGAAACGTTACACGAAGGCTAAACGAGCAGGTAGACTTCTAAGAACACTAAATAGAGTACAACGGTCCACATTGATGCTTTGGAATTGCTCAACTCTCACCATATATGAGCTTTTCACGTTTTTGTGCAATTTCAAACATAACTTGGTCTATTCGCATCTTTACCTTACGAAACGTTGCACGAAGGGTAAACTAGCCAGTTAGACTTCTAAGAATACTAAATAGAGTGCAACGGTCCACATTGATGCTTTGGAATTGCTCAACTCTCTCCAAATACGACCTTTCAAGTTTTTGTGCAATTTCAAACATAACTTGGTCTATTCGCATCTTTACCTTACGAAACGTTGCACGAAGGCTAAACTAGCCAGTTAGACTTCTAAGAATACTAAACAGAGTGCAACGGTTCACATTGATACTTTGCAATTGCTCAACTCTCTCCAAATACGAGCTTTTCACGTTTTTGTGCAATTTCAAGCATAACTTGGTCTATTCGCATCTTTACCTTATGAAACGTTGCACGAAGGCTAAACGAGCAGCTAGACTTCTAAGAACACCAAATAGAGTACAACAGTCCACATTGATGCTTTGGAATTGCTCAACTCTCACCATATATGAGCTTTTGACTTTTTTGTGCAATTTCAAACATCACTTGGTCTATTCGCATCTTTGCCTTTCGAAACGTTGCACGAAGGCTAAACTAGCCAGTTAGACTTCTAAGAACACTAAATAGGGTACAACGGTCCACATTGATGCTTTGGAATTGCTCAACTCTCTCCATAGATAAGCATGTCACGTTTTAGTGCAATTTCAAACATAACTTGGTCTATTCGCATCTTTAGCTTACGAAACGTTGCACGAAGGCTAAACTAGCACGCTAGACTTCTAGGAATACTAAATAGAGTACAACGGTCCACATTGATGCTTTGGAATTGCTCAACTCTCACCATATATGAGCTTTTCACGTTTTTGTGCAATTTCAAACATAACTTGGTCTATTCGCATCTTTGCCTTACGAAACGTTGCATGAAGACTAAACTATCCAGTTAGACTTCTAAGAACACTAAATAGAGTGCAAGGGTCTCATTGATGCTTTGGAATTGCTCAACTCTCTCCATAGATAAGCATGTCACGTTTTAGTGCAATTTCAAACATAACTCGGTCGATTCGGATCTTTACCTTATGAAACGTTGCACGAAGGCTAAACTAGCACGTTAGACTTCTAAGAATACTAAATAGAGGAGAACGGTCCACATTGATGCTTTGGAATTGCTCAACTCTCACCATATATGAGCTTTTCATGTTTTTGTGCAATTTCAAACATAACTTGGTCTATTCGCATCCTTACCTTACGAAACGTTGCATGAAGGCTAAACGAGCAGGTTAGACTTCTAAGAACACTAAATAGAGTACAACGGTCCACATTGATGCTTTGGAATTGCTCAACTCTCACCATATATAAGCTTTTCATGTTTTTGTGCAATTTCAAACATAACTTGGTCTATTCGCATCTTTGCCTTACGAAACGTTGCACGAAGGCTAAACTAGCCAGTTATACTTCTAAGAACACTAATTAGAGTACAACGGTCCACATTGATGCTTTGGAATTGCTCAACTCTCTCCATAGATAAGCATGTCACGTTTTAGTGCAATTTCAAACATAACTTGGTCTATTCGCATCTTTGCCTTACGAAACGTTGCATGAAGGCTAAACGAGCAGATTAGACTTCCAAGAACACTAAATAGAGTACAACGGTCCACATTGATGCTTTGGAATTGGTCAACTCTCACCATATATGAGCTTTTCATGTTTTTGTGCAATTTCAAACATGACTTGGTCTATTCGCATCTGTGCCTTACGAAACTTTGCACGAAGGCTAAACTAGCCAGTTAGTCTTCTAAAAATACTCAACAGAGTGCAACGGTTCACATTGATGCTCTGGAATTGCTCAACTCTCTCCAAATACAAGGTTTTCACGTTTTTGTGTAATTTCAAACATAACTTGGTCTATTCGCATCTTTACCTTACGAAACGTTGCACGAAGGCTAAACTAGCACGTTAGACTTCTAAGAATACTAAATAGAGTACAATGGTCCACATTGATGCTTTGGAATTGCTCAACTCTCACCATATATGAACTTTTGACGTTTTTGTGCAATTTCAAACATAACTTCGTCTATTCGCATCTTTACGTTACGAAACGTTGCACGAAGGCTAAACTAGCCAGTTAGACTTCTAAGAATACTAAACAGAGGGCAACGGTCCACATTGATGCTTTGGAATTGCTCAACTCTCTCCAAATACGAGCTTTTCACTTTTTTGTGCAATTTCAAACATAACTTGGTCTATTAGCATCTTTGCCTTACGAAACGTTGCACGAAGGCTTACTAGCCAGTTAGACATCTAAGAACACTAAATAGAGTACAACGGTCCACATTGATGCTTTGAAATTGCTCAACTCTCTCCACAGATAAGCATCTCACGTTTTAGTGCAATTTCAAACATAACCTGGTCTATTCGCATCTTTACCTTACGAAACGTTGCACGAAGCCTAAACGAGCAGGTTAGACTTCTAAGAACACTAAATAGAGTACAACGGTCTACATTGATGCTTTGGAATTGCTCAACTCTCACAATATATGAGCTTTTCATGTTTTTGTGCAATTTCAAACATAACTTGGTCTATTCGCATCTTTACCTTATGAAACGTTACACGAAGGCTAAACGAGCAGGTAGACTTCTAAGAACACTAAATAGAGTACAACGGTCCACATTGATGCTTTGGAATTGCTCAACTCTCACCATATATGAGCTTTTCACGTTTTTGTGCAATTTCAAACATAACTTGGTCTATTCGCATCTTTACCTTACGAAACGTTGCACGAAGGGTAAACTAGCCAGTTAGACTTCTAAGAATACTAAATAGAGTGCAACGGTCCACATTGATGCTTTGGAATTGCTCAACTCTCTCCAAATACGACCTTTCAAGTTTTTGTGCAATTTCAAACATAACTTGGTCTATTCGCATCTTTACCTTACGAAACGTTGCACGAAGGCTAAACTAGCCAGTTAGACTTCTAAGAATACTAAACAGAGTGCAACGGTTCACATTGATACTTTGCAATTGCTCAACTCTCTCCAAATACGAGCTTTTCACGTTTTTGTGCAATTTCAAGCATAACTTGGTCTATTCGCATCTTTACCTTATGAAACGTTGCACGAAGGCTAAACGAGCAGCTAGACTTCTAAGAACACCAAATAGAGTACAACAGTCCACATTGATGCTTTGGAATTGCTCAACTCTCACCATATATGAGCTTTTGACTTTTTTGTGCAATTTCAAACATCACTTGGTCTATTCGCATCTTTGCCTTTCGAAACGTTGCACGAAGGCTAAACTAGCCAGTTAGACTTCTAAGAACACTAAATAGGGTACAACGGTCCACATTGATGCTTTGGAATTGCTCAACTCTCTCCATAGATAAGCATGTCACGTTTTAGTGCAATTTCAAACATAACTTGGTCTATTCGCATCTTTAGCTTACGAAACGTTGCACGAAGGCTAAACTAGCACGCTAGACTTCTAGGAATACTAAATAGAGTACAACGGTCCACATTGATGCTTTGGAATTGCTCAACTCTCACCATATATGAGCTTTTCACGTTTTTGTGCAATTTCAAACATAACTTGGTCTATTCGCATCTTTGCCTTACGAAACGTTGCATGAAGACTAAACTATCCAGTTAGACTTCTAAGAACACTAAATAGAGTGCAAGGGTCTCATTGATGCTTTGGAATTGCTCAACTCTCTCCATAGATAAGCATGTCACGTTTTAGTGCAATTTCAAACATAACTCGGTCGATTCGGATCTTTACCTTATGAAACGTTGCACGAAGGCTAAACTAGCACGTTAGACTTCTAAGAATACTAAATAGAGGAGAACGGTCCACATTGATGCTTTGGAATTGCTCAACTCTCACCATATATGAGCTTTTCATGTTTTTGTGCAATTTCAAACATAACTTGGTCTATTCGCATCCTTACCTTACGAAACGTTGCATGAAGGCTAAACGAGCAGGTTAGACTTCTAAGAACACTAAATAGAGTACAACGGTCCACATTGATGCTTTGGAATTGCTCAACTCTCACCATATATGAGCTTTTCATGTTTTTGTGCAATTTCAAACATAACTTGGTCTATTCGCATCTTTGCCTTACGAAACGTTGCACGAAGGCTAAACTAGCCAGTTATACTTCTAAGAACACTAATTAGAGTACAATGGTCCACATTGATGCTTTGGAATTGCTCAACTCTCTCCATAGATAAGCATGTCACGTTTTAGTGCAATTTCAAACATAACTTGGTCTATTCGCATCTTTGCCTTACGAAACGTTGCATGAAGGCTAAACGAGCAGGTTAGATTTCTAAGAACACTAAATAGAGTACAACGGTCCACATTGATGCTTTGGAATTGGTCAACTCTCACCATATATGAGCTTTTCATGTTTTTGTGCAATTTCAAACATAACTTGGTCTATTCGCATCTTTGCCTTACGAAACTTTGCACGAAGGCTAAACTAGCCAGTTAGTCTTCTAAGAATACTCAACAGAGTGCAACGGTTCACATTGATGCTCTGGAATTGCTCAACTCTCTCCAAATACAAGGTTTTCACGTTTTTGTGTAATTTCAAACATAACTTGGTCTATTCGCATCTTTGCCTTACGAAACGTTGCACGAAGGCTAAACTAGCACGCTAGACTTCTAGGAATACTAAATAGAGTACAACGGTCCACATTGATGCTTTGGAATTGCTCAACTCTCACCATATATGAGCTTTTGACGTTTTGTGCAATTTCAAACATAACTTCGTCTATTCGCATCTTTACGTTACGAAACGTTGCACGAAGGCTAAACTAGCCAGTTAGACTTCTAAGAATACTAAACAGAGGGCAACGGTCCACATTGATGCTTTGGAATTGCTCAACTCTCTCCAAATACGAGCTTTTCACTTTTTTGTGCAATTTCAAACATAACTTGGTCTATTCGCATCTTTGCCTTACGAAACGTTGCACGAAGGCTTACTAGCCAGTTAGACATCTAAGAACACTAAATAGAGTACAACGGTCCACATTGATGCTTTGGAATTGCTCAACGCTCTCCACAGATAAGCATCTCACGTTTTAGTGCAATTTCAAACATAACCTGGTCTATTCGCATCTTTACCTTACGAAACGTTGCACGAAGGCTAAACTAGCACGTTAGACTTCTAAGAATACTAAATAGAGTACAACGGTGCACGTTGATGCTTTGGAATTGCTCAACTCTCACCATATATGAGCATTTCACTTTTTTTAGGAATTTCAAACATAACTTGGTCTATTCGCATCAATAGCTTACGAAACGTTGCACGAAGGCTAAACTAGCAAGTTAGACTTCTAAGAATACTAAATAGAGCACAACGGTCCGCATTGATGCTTTGGAATTGCTCAACTCTCACCATATATGAACTTTTGACGTTTTTGTGCAATTTCAAACATAACTTGGTCTATTCGCATCTTTACGTTACGAAACGTTGCACGAAGGCTAAACTAGCCAGTAAGATTTCTAAGAATACTAAACAGAGGGCAACGGTCCACATTGATGCTTTGGAATTGCTCAACTCTCTCCAAATACGAGCTTTTCACTTTTTTGTGCAATTTCAAACATAACTTGGTCTATTCGCATCTTTGCCTTACGAAACGTTGCACGAAGGCTAAACTAGCCAGTTAGACTTCTAAGAACACTAAATAGAGTACAACGGTCCACATTGATGCTTTGGAATTGCTCAACTCTCTCCATAGATAAGCATCTCACGTTTTAGTGCAATTTCAAACACAACCTGGTCTATTCGCATATTTACCTTACGAAACGTTGCACGAAGGCTAAACGAGCAGGTTAGACTTCTAAGAACACTAAATAGAGTACAACGGTCAACATTGATGCTTTGGAATTGCTCAACTCTCACCATATATGAGCTTTTCATGTTTTTGTGCAATTTCAAACATAACTTGGTTTATTCGCATCTTTGCCTTACGAAACGTTGCACGAAGGCTAAACTAGCCAGTTACACTTCTAAGAACACTAATTAGAGTACAACGGTCCACATTGATGCTTTGGAATTGCTCAACTCTCTCCATAGATAAGCATGTCACGTTTTAGTGCAATTTCAAACATAACTTGCTCTATTTGCATCTTTGCCTTATGAAACGTTGCATGAAGGCTAAACGAGCAGGTTAGACTTCTAAGAATACTAAACGGAGGGCAACGGTCCACATTGATGCTTTGGAATTGCTCAACTCTCTCCAAATACGAGCTTTTCATGTTCTTGTACAAGTTCAATCATAACTTGGTCTATTCACATCTTTACCTTACGAAACGTTGCACGAAGGCTAAACGAGCAGGTTAGACTTCTAAGAACACTAAATAGAGTACAACGGTCCACATTGATGCTTTGGAATCGCTCAACTCTCTCCATAGATAAGC
This sequence comes from Tripterygium wilfordii, assembly GCF_013401445.1. NCBI lineage: Eukaryota > Viridiplantae > Streptophyta > Magnoliopsida > Celastrales > Celastraceae > Tripterygium > Tripterygium wilfordii. Next base: position 4,644,410 of record NC_052232.1, on the reverse strand, counting down.
ATGTCACGTTTTAGTGCAATTTCAAACAGAACTCTGTCTATTCGCATCTTTACCTTACGAAACGTTGCACGAAGGCTAAACGAGCAGGTTAGACTTCTAAGAACACTAAATAGAGTACAACGGTCTACATTGATGCTTTGGAATTGCTCAACTCTCACAATATATGCGCTTTTCACGTTTTTGTGCAATTTCAAACATAACTTGGTCTATTCGCATCTTTACCTTATGAAACGTTACACGAAGGCTAAACGAGCAGCTAGACTTCTAAGAACACTAAATAGAGTACAACGGTCCACATTGATGCTTTGGAATTGCTCAACTCTCACCATATATGAGCTTTTCACGTTTTTGTGCAATTTCAAACATAACTTGGTCTATTCGCATCTTTACCTTACGAAACGTTGCACGAAGGGTAAACTAGCCAGTTAGACTTCTAAGAATACTAAATAGAGTGCAACGGTCCACATTGATGCTTTGGAATTGCTCAACTCTCTCCAAATACGACCTTTCAAGTTTTTGTGCAATTTCAAACATAACTTGGTCTATTCGCATCTTTACCTTACGAAACGTTGCACGAAGGCTAAACTAGCCAGTTAGACTTCTAAGAATACTAAACAGAGTGCAACGGTTCACATTGATACTTTGCAATTGCTCAACTCTCTCCAAATACGAGCTTTTCACGTTTTTGTGCAATTTCAAACATAACTTGGTCTATTCGCATCTTTACCTTATGAAACGTTGCACGAAGGCTAAACGAGCAGCTAGACTTCTAAGAACACCAAATAGAGTACAACAGTCCACATTGATGCTTTGGAATTGCTCAACTCTCACCATATATGAGCTTTTGACTTTTTTGTGCAATTTCAAACATCACTTGGTCTATTCGCATCTTTGCCTTCCGAAATGTTGCACGAAGGCTAAACTAGCCAGTTAGACTTCTAAGAACACTAAATAGGGTACAACGGTCCACATTGATGCTTTGGAATTGCTCAACTCTCTCCATAGATAAGCATGTCACGTTTTAGTGAAATTTCAAACATACCTTGGTCTATTCGCATCTTTAGCTTACGAAACGTTGCACGAAGGCTAAACTAGCACGCTAGACTTCTAGGAATACTAAATAGAGTACAACGGTCCACATTGATGCTTTGGAATTGCTCAACTCTCACCATATATGAGCTTTTCACGTTTTTGTGCAATTTCAAACATAACTTGGTCTATTCGCATCTTTGCCTTACGAAACGTTGCATGAAGGCTAAACTATCCAGTTAGACTTCTAAGAACACTAAATAGAGTGCAAGGGTCTCATTGATGCTTTGGAATTGCTCAACTCTCTCCATAGATAAGCATGTCACGTTTTAGTGCAATTTCAAACATAACTCGGTCGATTCGGATCTTTACCTTATGAAACGTTGCACGAAGGCTAAACTAGCACGTTAGACTTCTAAGAATACTAAATAGAGGAGAACGGTCCACATTGATGCTTTGGAATTGCTCAACTCTCACCATATATGAGCTTTTCATGTTTTTGTGCAATTTCAAACATAACTTGGTCTATTCGCATCCTTACCTTACGAAACGTTGCATGAAGGCTAAACGAGCAGGTTAGACTTCTAAGAACACTAAATAGAGTACAACGGTCCACATTGATGCTTTGGAATTGCTCAACTCTCACCATATATGAGCTTTTCATGTTTTTGTGCAATTTCAAACATAACTTGGTCTATTCGCATCTTTGCCTTACGAAACGTTGCACGAAGGCTAAACTAGCCAGTTATACTTCTAAGAACACTAATTAGAGTACAACGGTCCACATTGATGCTTTGGAATTGCTCAACTCTCTCCATAGATAAGCATGTCACGTTTTAGTGCAATTTCAAACATAACTTGGTCTATTCGCATCTTTGCCTTACGAAAGGTTGCATGAAGGCTAAACGAGTAGGTTAGACTTCTAAAAACACTAAATAGAGTACAACGGTCCACATTGATGCTTCGGAATTGGTCAACTCTCACCATATATGAGCTTTTCATGTTTTTGTGCAATTTCAAACATTACTTGGTCTATTCGCATCTTTGCCTTACGAAACGTTGCACGAAGGCTAAACTAGCCAGTTAGACTTCTAAGAATACTAAACGGAGGGCAACGGTCCACATTGATGCTTTGGAATTGCTCAACTCTCTCCAAATACGAGCTTTTCATGTTCTTGTACAAGTTCAAACATAACTTGGTCTATTCGCATCTTTACCTTACGAAACGTTGCACGAAGGCTAAACGAGCAGGTTAGACTTCTAAGAACACTAAATAGACTACAACGGTCCACATTGATGCTTTGGAATTGCTCAACTCTCTCCATAGATAAGCATGTCACGTTTTAGTGCAATTTCAAACATAACTCTGTGTATTCGCATCTTTACCTTACGAAACGTTGCACGAAGGCTAAAGGAGCAGGTTAGACTTCTAAGAACACTAAATAGAGTACAACGGTCCACATTGATGCTTTGGAATTGCTCAACTCTCACCATATATGAGCTTTTCATGTTTTTGTGCAATTTCAAACATAACTTGGTCTATTCGCATCTTTGCCTTACGAAACGTTGCACGAAGGCTAAACTAGCCAGTTATACTTCTAAGAACACTAAATAGAGTACAACGGTCCACATTGATGCTTTGGAATTGCTCAACTCTCTCCATAGATAAGCATCTCACGTTTTAGTGCAATTTCAAACACAACCTGGTCTATTCGCATATTTACCTTACGAAACGTTGCACGAAGGCTAAACGAGCAGGTTAGACTTCTAAGAACACTAAATAGAGTACAACGGTCAACATTGATGCTTTGGAATTGCTCAACTCTCACCATATATGAGCTTTTCATGTTTTTGTGCAATTTCAAACATAACTTGGTTTATTCGCATCTTTGCCTTACGAAACGTTGCACGAAGGCTAAACTAGCCAGTTACACTTCTAAGAACACTAATTAGAGTACAACGGTCCACATTGATGCTTTGGAATTGCTCAACTCTCTCCATAGATAAGCATGTCACGTTTTAGTGCAATTTCAAACATAACTTGCTCTATTTGCATCTTTGCCTTATGAAACGTTGCATGAAGGCTAAACGAGCAGGTTAGACTTCTAAGAATACTAAACGGAGGGCAACGGTCCACATTGATGCTTTGGAATTGCTCAACTCTCTCCAAATACGAGCTTTTCATGTTCTTGTACAAGTTCAATCATAACTTGGTCTATTCACATCTTTACCTTACGAAACGTTGCACGAAGGCTAAACGAGCAGGTTAGACTTCTAAGAACACTAAATAGAGTACAACGGTCCACATTGATGCTTTGGAATCGCTCAACTCTCTCCATAGATAAGCATGTCACGTTTTAGTGCAATTTCAAACAGAACTCTGTCTATTCGCATCTTTACCTTACGAAACGTTGCACGAAGGCTAAACGAGCAGGTTAGACTTCTAAGAACACTAAATAGAGTACAACGGTCTACATTGATGCTTTGGAATTGCTCAACTCTCACAATATATGCGCTTTTCACGTTTTTGTGCAATTTCAAACATAACTTGGTCTATTCGCATCTTTACCTTATGAAACGTTACACGAAGGCTAAACGAGCAGCTAGACTTCTAAGAACACTAAATAGAGTACAACGGTCCACATTGATGCTTTGGAATTGCTCAACTCTCACCATATATGAGCTTTTCACGTTTTTGTGCAATTTCAAACATAACTTGGTCTATTCGCATCTTTACCTTACGAAACGTTGCACGAAGGGTAAACTAGCCAGTTAGACTTCTAAGAATACTAAATAGAGTGCAACGGTCCACATTGATGCTTTGGAATTGCTCAACTCTCTCCAAATACGACCTTTCAAGTTTTTGTGCAATTTCAAACATAACTTGGTCTATTCGCATCTTTACCTTACGAAACGTTGCACGAAGGCTAAACTAGCCAGTTAGACTTCTAAGAATACTAAACAGAGTGCAACGGTTCACATTGATACTTTGCAATTGCTCAACTCTCTCCAAATACGAGCTTTTCACGTTTTTGTGCAATTTCAAACATAACTTGGTCTATTCGCATCTTTACCTTATGAAACGTTGCACGAAGGCTAAACGAGCAGCTAGACTTCTAAGAACACCAAATAGAGTACAACAGTCCACATTGATGCTTTGGAATTGCTCAACTCTCACCATATATGAGCTTTTGACTTTTTTGTGCAATTTCAAACATCACTTGGTCTATTCGCATCTTTGCCTTCCGAAATGTTGCACGAAGGCTAAACTAGCCAGTTAGACTTCTAAGAACACTAAATAGGGTACAACGGTCCACATTGATGCTTTGGAATTGCTCAACTCTCTCCATAGATAAGCATGTCACGTTTTAGTGAAATTTCAAACATACCTTGGTCTATTCGCATCTTTAGCTTACGAAACGTTGCACGAAGGCTAAACTAGCACGCTAGACTTCTAGGAATACTAAATAGAGTACAACGGTCCACATTGATGCTTTGGAATTGCTCAACTCTCACCATATATGAGCTTTTCACGTTTTTGTGCAATTTCAAACATAACTTGGTCTATTCGCATCTTTGCCTTACGAAACGTTGCATGAAGGCTAAACTATCCAGTTAGACTTCTAAGAACACTAAATAGAGTGCAAGGGTCTCATTGATGCTTTGGAATTGCTCAACTCTCTCCATAGATAAGCATGTCACGTTTTAGTGCAATTTCAAACATAACTCGGTCGATTCGGATCTTTACCTTATGAAACGTTGCACGAAGGCTAAACTAGCACGTTAGACTTCTAAGAATACTAAATAGAGGAGAACGGTCCACATTGATGCTTTGGAATTGCTCAACTCTCACCATATATGAGCTTTTCATGTTTTTGTGCAATTTCAAACATAACTTGGTCTATTCGCATCCTTACCTTACGAAACGTTGCATGAAGGCTAAACGAGCAGGTTAGACTTCTAAGAACACTAAATAGAGTACAACGGTCCACATTGATGCTTTGGAATTGCTCAACTCTCACCATATATGAGCTTTTCATGTTTTTGTGCAATTTCAAACATAACTTGGTCTATTCGCATCTTTGCCTTACGAAACGTTGCACGAAGGCTAAACTAGCCAGTTATACTTCTAAGAACACTAATTAGAGTACAACGGTCCACATTGATGCTTTGGAATTGCTCAACTCTCTCCATAGATAAGCATGTCACGTTTTAGTGCAATTTCAAACATAACTTGGTCTATTCGCATCTTTGCCTTACGAAAGGTTGCATGAAGGCTAAACGAGTAGGTTAGACTTCTAAAAACACTAAATAGAGTACAACGGTCCACATTGATGCTTCGGAATTGGTCAACTCTCACCATATATGAGCTTTTCATGTTTTTGTGCAATTTCAAACATTACTTGGTCTATTCGCATCTTTGCCTTACGAAACGTTGCACGAAGGCTAAACTAGCCAGTTAGACTTCTAAGAATACTAAACGGAGGGCAACGGTCCACATTGATGCTTTGGAATTGCTCAACTCTCTCCAAATACGAGCTTTTCATGTTCTTGTACAAGTTCAAACATAACTTGGTCTATTCGCATCTTTACCTTACGAAACGTTGCACGAAGGCTAAACGAGCAGGTTAGACTTCTAAGAACACTAAATAGACTACAACGGTCCACATTGATGCTTTGGAATTGCTCAACTCTCTCCATAGATAAGCATGTCACGTTTTAGTGCAATTTCAAACATAACTCTGTGTATTCGCATCTTTACCTTACGAAACGTTGCACGAAGGCTAAAGGAGCAGGTTAGACTTCTAAGAACACTAAATAGAGTACAACGGTCCACATTGATGCTTTGGAATTGCTCACCTCTCACAATATATGAGCTTTTCACGTTTTTGTGCAATTTCAAACATAAGTTAGTCTATTCGCATCTTTGCCTTACGAAACGTTGCACGAAGGCTAAACTAGCCAGTTAGACTTCTAAGAACACTAAATAGAGTACAACGGTCCACATTGATGCTTTGGAATTGCTCAACTCTCTCCATAGATAAGCATGTCACGTTTTAGTGCAATTTCAAACATAACTCGGTCGATTCGCTTATTTACCTTATGAAACGTTGCACGAAGGCTAAACTAGCACGTTAGACTTCTAAGAATACTAAATAGAGGAGAATGGTCCACATTGATGCTTTGGAATTGCTCAACTCTCACCATATATGAGCTTTTCACGTTTTTGTGCAATTTCAAACATAACTTGGTCTATTCGCATCTTTATCTTACGAAACGTTGCACGAAGGGTAAACTAGCCAGTTAGACTTCTAAGAATACTAAATAGAGTGCAACGGTCCACATTGATGCTTTGGAATTGCTCAACTCTCTCCAAATACGAGCTTTCACGTTTTTGTGCAATTTCAAACATAACTTGGTCTATTCGCATCTTTACCTTACGAAACGTTGCACGAAGGCTAAACGAGCAGGTTAGACTTCTAAGAACACTAAATAGAGTACAACGGTCCACATTGAGGCTTTGGAATTGCTCAACTCTCACCATATATGAGCTTTTGACTTTTTAGTGCAATTTCAAACATCACTTGGTCTATTCGCATCTATGCCTTACGAAACGTTGCACGAAGGCTAAACTAGCCAGTTAGACTTCTAAGAACAATAATAGAGTACAACGGTCCACATTGATGCTTTGGAATTGCTGAACTCTCTCCATGGATAAGCATGTCACGTTTTAGTGCAATTTCAAACATAACTTGGTCTATTCGCATCTTTAGCTTACGAAACGTTGCACGAAGGCTAAACTAGCACGCTAGACTTCTAAGAATACTTAATAGAGTACAACGGTCCACATTGATGCTTTGGAATTGCTCAACTCTCACCATATATGAGCTTTTCACGTTTTTGTGCAATTTGAAACATAACTTGGTCTATTCGCATCTTTACCTTACGAAACGTTGCACGAAGGCTAAACTAGCCAATTAGACTTCTAAGAATACTAAACAGAGTGCAACGGTCCACATTGATGCTTTGGAAGTGCTCAACTCTCTCCAAATACGAGCCTTTCACGTTTTTGTGTAATTTCGAACATAACTTGGTCTATTCGCATCTTTACCTTACGAAACTTTGCACGAAGGCTAAACGAGCAGGTTAGACTTCTAAGAACACTAAATAGAGTACAACGGTCTACATTGATGCTTTGGAATTGCTCAACCCTCATCATATATGAGCTTTTCACGTTTTTGTGCAATTTGAAACATAACTTGGTCTATTCACATCTTTGCCTTACGAAACGTTGCACGAAGGCTAAACTATCCAGTTAGACTTCTAAGAACACTAAATAGAGTGCAAGGGTCTCATTGATGCTTTGGAATTGCTCAACTCTCTCCATAGGTAAGCATGTCACGTTTTAGTGCAATTTCAAACATAACTCGGTCGATTCGCATCTTTACCCTATGAAACGTTGCACGAACGCTAAACTAGCACGTTAGACTTCTAAGAATACTAAATAGAGGAGAACGGTCCACATTTATGCTTTGGAATTGTTCAACTCTCACCATATATGTGCTTTTCATGTTTTTGTGCAATTTCAAACATAACTTGGTCTATTCGCATCTTTACCTTACGAAACGTTGCACGAATGGTAAACTAGCCAGTTAGACTTCTAAGAATACTAAATGGAGTGCAACGGTCCACATTGATGCTTTGGAATTGCTCAACTCTCTCCAAATACGAGCTTTCACGTTTTTGTGCAATTTCAAACATAACTTGGTCTATTCGTATCTTTAGCTTACGAAACGTTGCACGAAGGCTAAACGAGCAGCTAGACTTCTAAGAACACTAAATAGAGTACAACGGTCCACATTGATGCTTTGGAATTGCTCAACTCTCACCATATATGAGCTTTTGACTTTTTTGTGCAATTTCAAACATAACTTGGTCTATTCGCATCTTTACCTTACGAAACGTTGCACGAAGGCTAAACGAGCAGGTTTGACTTCTAAGAACACTAAATAGAGTACAACGGTCTACATTGATGCTTTGGAATTGCTCAACTCTCACCAAATATGAGCTTTTCACGTTTTTGTGCAATTTCAAACATAACTTGGTCTATTCGCATCTTTACCTTACGAAACGTTGCACGAAGGCTAAACTAGCCAGTTAGACTTCTAAGAACACTAAACAGATTGCAAAGGTCCACATTGATGCTTTGGAATTGCTCAACTCTCTCCATAGATAAGCATGTCATGTTTTAGTGCAATTTCAAACATAACTTGGTTTATTCGCATCTTTACCTTACGAAACGTTGCACGAAGGCTAAACTAGCCAGTTAGACTTCTAAGAATACTAAACAGAGTGCAACGGTCCACATTGATGCTTTGGAAGTGCTCAACTCTCTCCAAATACGAGCCTTTCACGTTTTTGTGTAATTTCGAACATAACTTGGTCTATTCGCATCTTTACCTTACGAAACTTTGCACGAAGGCTAAACGAGCAGGTTAGACTTCTAGGAACACTAAATAGAGTACAACGGTCTACATTGATGCTTTGGAATTGCTCAACTCTCATCATATATGAGCTTTTCACGTTTTTGTGCAATTTGAAACATAACTTGGTCTATTCACATCTTTGCCTTACGAAACGTTGCACGAAGGCTAAACTATCCAGTTAGACTTCTAAGAACACTAAATAGAGTGCAAGGGTCTCATTGATGCTTTGGAATTGCTCAACTCTCTCCATAGGTAAGCATGTCACGTTTTAGTGCAATTTCAAACATAACTCGGTCGATTCGCATCTTTACCCTATGAAACGTTGCACGAACGCTAAACTAGCACGTTAGACTTCTAAGAATACTAAATAGAGGAGAACGGTCCATATTGATGCTTTGGAATTGCTCAACTCTCACCATATATGTGCTTTTCATGTTTTTGTGCAATTTCAAACATAACTTGGTCTATTCGCATCTTTACCTTACGAAACGTTGCACGAATGGTAAACTAGCCAGTTAGACTTCTAAGAATACTAAATGGAGTGCAACGGTCCACATTGATGCTTTGGAATTGCTCAACTCTCTCCAAATACGAGCTTTCACGTTTTTGTGCAATTTCAAACATAACTTGGTCTATTCGTATCTTTAGCTTACGAAACGTTGCACGAAGGCTAAACGAGCAGCTAGACTTCTAAGAACACTAAATAGAGTACAACGGTCCACATTGATGCTTTGGAATTGCTCAACTCTCACCATATATGAGCTTTTGACTTTTTTGTGCAATTTCAAACATAACTTGGTCTATTCGCATCTTTACCTTACGAAACGTTGCACGAAGGCTAAACGAGCAGGTTTGACTTCTAAGAACACTAAATAGAGTACAACGGTCTACATTGATGCTTTGGAATTGCTCAACTCTCACCATATATGAGCTTTTCATGTTTTTGTGCAATTTCAAACATAACTTGGTCTATTGGCATCTTTCCCTTACGAAACGTTGCATGAAGGGTAAACTAGCCAGTTAGACTTCTAAGAATACTAAATAGAGTGCAACGGTCCACATTGATGCTTTGGAATTGCTCAACTCTCTCCAAATACGAGCTTTCACGTTTTTGTGCAATTTCAAACATAACTTGGTCTATTCGTATCTTTAGCTTACGAAACGTTGCACGAAGGCTAAACGAGCAGCTAGACTTCTAAGAACACTAGATAGAGTACAACGGTCCACATTGATGCTTTGGAATTGCTCAACTCTCACCATATATGAGCTTTTGACTTTTTAGTGCAATATCAAACATAACTTGGTTTATTCGCATCTTTACCTTACGAAACGTTGCACGAAGGCTAAACTAGCACGTTAGACTTCTAAGAATACTAAATAGAGGAGAACGGTCCACATTGATGCTTTGGAATTGCTCAACTCTCACCATATATGAGCTTTTCATGTTTTTGTGCAATTTCAAACATAACTTGGTCTATTGGCATCTTTCCCTTACGAAACGTTGCATGAAGGGTAAACTAGCCAGTTAGACTTCTAAGAATACTAAATAGAGTGCAACGGTCCACATTGATGCTTTGGAATTGCTCAACTCTCTCCAAATACGAGCTTTCACGTTTTTGTGCAATTTCAAACATAACTTGGTCTATTCGCATCTTTACCTTACGAAACGTTGCACGAAGGCTAAACGAGCAGGTTAGACTTCTAAGAACACTAAATAGAGTACAACGGTCCACATTGATTCTTTGGAATTGCTCAACTCTCACCATATATGAGCTTTTGACTTTTTTGTGCAATTTCAAACATCACTTGGTCTATTCGCATCTTTGCCTTACCAAACGTTGCGCGAAGGCTAAACTAGCCAGTTAGACTTCTAAGAACACTAAATAGAGTACAACGGTCCACATTGATGCTTTGGAATTGCTCAACTCTCTCCATAGATAAGCATGTCACGTTTTAGTGCAATTTCAAACATAACTTGGTCTATTCGCATCTTTACCTTACGAAACATTGCACGAAGGCTAAACTATCCAGTTAGACTTCTAAGAACACTAAATAGAGTACAAGGGTCTCATTGATACTTTGGAATTGCTCAACTCTCTCCATAGATAAGCATGTCACGTTTAGTGCAATTTCAAACATAACTCGGTTGATTCTCATCTTTACCTTATGAAACGTTGTACGAAGGCTAAACTAGCACGTTAGACTTCTAAGAATACTAAATAGAGGAGAACGGTCCACATTGATGCTTTCGAATTGCTCAACTCTCACCATATATGAGCTTTTCATGTTTTTGTGCAATTTCAAACATAACTTGGTCTATTGGCATCTTTCCCTTACGAAACGTTGCACGAAGGGTAAACTAGCCAGTTAGACTTCTAAGAATACTAAATAGAGTGCAAAGGTCCACATTGATGCTTTGGAATTGCTCAACTCTCTCCAAATACGAGCTTTCATGTTTTTGTGCAATTTCAAACATAACTTGGTCTATTCGCATCTTTACCTTACGAAACGTTGCACGAAGGCTAAACGAGCAGGTTAGACTTCTAAGAACACTAAACAGAGTACAACGGTCCACATTGATTCTTTGGAATTGCTCAACTCTCACCATATATGATCTTTTGACTTTTTTGTGCAATTTCAAACATCACTTGGTCTATTCGCATCTTTGCCTTACGAAACGTTGCGCGAAGGCTAAACTAGCCAGTTAGACTTCTCAGAACACTAAATAGAGTACAACGGTCCACATTGATGCTTTGGAATTGCTCAACTCTCTCCAAATACGAGCTTTCACGTTTTTGAACAATTTCAAACATAACTTGGTCTATTCGCATATTTACCTTACGAAACGTTGCACGAAGGCTAAACGAACAGCTAGACTTCTAAGAACACTAAATAGAGTACAACGGTCCACATTGATGCTTTGGAATTGCTCAACTCTCACCATATATGAGCTTTTGACTTTTTTGTGCAATTTCAAACATCACTTGGTCTATTCGCATCTTTGCCTTACGAAACGTTGCACGAAGGCTAAACTAGCCATTTAGACTTGTAAGATCACGAAATAGAGTACAACGGTCCACATTGATGCTTTGGAATTGCTCAACTCTCACCATATATGAGCTTTTGACTTTTTTGTGCAATTTCAAACATAACTTGGTCTATTGGCATCTTTACCTTACGAAACGTTGCACGAAGGCTAAACGAGCAGGTTTGACTTCTAAGAACACTAAATAGAGTACAACGGTCTACATTGATGCTTTGGAATTGCTCAACTCTCACCATATATGAGCTTTTCATGTTTTTGTGCAATTTCAAACATAACTTGGTCTATTGGCATCTTTCCCTTACGAAACGTTGCATGAAGGGTAAACTAGCCAGTTAGACTTCTAAGAATACTAAATAGAGTGCAACGGTCCACATTGATGCTTTGGAATTGCTCAACTCTCTCCAAATACGAGCTTTCACGTTTTTGTGCAATTTCAAACATAACTTGGTCTATTCGCATCTTTACCTTACGAAACGTTGCACGAAGGCTAAACGAGCAGGTTAGACTTCTAAGAACACTAAATAGAGTACAACGGTCCACATTGATTCTTTGGAATTGCTCAACTCTCACCATATATGAGCTTTTGACTTTTTTGTGCAATTTCAAACATCACTTGGTCTATTCGCATCTTTGCCTTACCAAACGTTGCGCGAAGGCTAAACTAGCCAGTTAGACTTCTAAGAACACTAAATAGAGTACAACGGTCCACATTGATGCTTTGGAATTGCTCAACTCTCTCCATAGATAAGCATGTCACGTTTTAGTGCAATTTCAAACATAACTTGGTCTATTCGCATCTTTACCTTACGAAACATTGCACGAAGGCTAAACTATCCAGTTAGACTTCTAAGAACACTAAATAGAGTACAAGGGTCTCATTGATACTTTGGAATTGCTCAACTCTCTCCATAGATAAGCATGTCACGTTTAGTGCAATTTCAAACATAACTCGGTTGATTCTCATCTTTACCTTATGAAACGTTGTACGAAGGCTAAACTAGCACGTTAGACTTCTAAGAATACTAAATAGAGGAGAACGGTCCACATTGATGCTTTCGAATTGCTCAACTCTCACCATATATGAGCTTTTCATGTTTTTGTGCAATTTCAAACATAACTTGGTCTATTGGCATCTTTCCCTTACGAAACGTTGCACGAAGGGTAAACTAGCCAGTTAGACTTCTAAGAATACTAAATAGAGTGCAAAGGTCCACATTGATGCTTTGGAATTGCTCAACTCTCTCCAAATACGAGCTTTCATGTTTTTGTGCAATTTCAAACATAACTTGGTCTATTCGCATCTTTACCTTACGAAACGTTGCACGAAGGCTAAACGAGCAGGTTAGACTTCTAAGAACACTAAACAGAGTACAATGGTCCACATTGATTCTTTGGAATTGCTCAACTCTCACCATATATGATCTTTTGACTTTTTTGTGCAATTTCAAACATCACTTGGTCTATTCGCATCTTTGCCTTACGAAACGTTGCGCGAAGGCTAAACTAGCCAGTTAGACTTCTCAGAACACTAAATAGAGTACAACGGTCCACATTGATGCTTTGGAATTGCTCAACTCTCTCCAAATACGAGCTTTCACGTTTTTGAACAATTTCAAACATAACTTGGTCTATTCGCATCTTTACCTTACGAAACGTTGCACGAAGGCTAAACGAACAGCTAGACTTCTAAGAACACTAAATAGAGTACAACGGTCCACATTGATGCTTTGGAATTGCTCAACTCTCACCATATATGAGCTTTTGACTTTTTTGTGCAATTTCAAACATCACTTGGTCTATTCGCATCTTTGCCTTACGAAACGTTGCACGAAGGCTAAACTAGCCATTTAGACTTGTAAGATCACGAAATAGAGTACAACGGTCCACATTGATGCTTTGGAATTGCTCAACTCTCACCATATATGAGCTTTTGACTTTTTTGTGCAATTTCAAACATCACTTGGTCTATTCGCATCTTTGCCTTACGAAACGTTGCACGAAGGCTAAACTAGCCGTTGAGACTTGTAAGATCACTAAATAGAGTACAACGGTCCACATTGATGCTTTGGAATTGCTCAACTCTCTCCATAGATAAGCATGTCACGTTTTAGCGCAATTTCAAACATAACTAGGTCTATTCGCATCTTTACCTTACGAAACGTTGCACGAAGGCTAAACTAGCACGTTAGACTTCTAAGAATACTAAATAGAGTACAACGGTCCACATTGATGCTTTGGAATTGCTCAACTCTCACCATATATGAGCTTTTCACGTTTTTGTGCAATTTCAAACATAACTTGGTCTATTCGCATCTTTACCTTACGAAACGTTGCACGAAGGCTAAACTAGTTAGTTAGACTTCTAAGAACACTAAACAGAGTGCAACGGTCCACATTGATGCTTTGGAATTGCTCAACTCTCTCCAAATATGACCTTTTCACGTTTTTGTGCAATTTCAAACATAACTTGGTCTATTCGCATCTTTACCTTACGAAACGACGCACGAAGGGTAAACTAGCCAGTTAGACTTCTAAGAATACTAAATAGAGTGCAACGGTCCACATTGATGCTTTGGAATTGCTCAACTCTCACCATATATGAGCTTTTGACTTTTTTGTGCAATTTCAAACATAACTTGGTCTATTCGCATCTTTACCTTACGAAACGTTGCACGAAGGCTAAACGAGCAGGTTTGACTTCTAAGAACACTAAATAGAGTACAACGGTCTACATTGATGCTTTGGAATTGCTCAACTCTCACCATATATGAGCTTTTCATGTTTTTGTGCAATTTCAAACATAACTTGGTCTATTGGCATCTTTCCCTTACGAAACGTTGCATGAAGGGTAAACTAGCCAGTTAGACTTCTAAGAATACTAAATAGAGTGCAACGGTCCACATTGATGCTTTGGAATTGCTCAACTCTCTCCAAATACGAGCTTTCACGTTTTTGTGCAATTTCAAACATAACTTGGTCTATTCGCATCTTTACCTTACGAAACGTTGCACGAAGGCTAAACGAGCAGGTTAGACTTCTAAGAACACTAAATAGAGTACAACGGTCCACATTGATTCTTTGGAATTGCTCAACTCTCACCATATATGAGCTTTTGACTTTTTTGTGCAATTTCAAACATCACTTGGTCTATTCGCATCTTTGCCTTACCAAACGTTGCGCGAAGGCTAAACTAGCCAGTTAGACTTCTAAGAACACTAAATAGAGTACAACGGTCCACATTGATGCTTTGGAATTGCTCAACTCTCTCCATAGATAAGCATGTCACGTTTTAGTGCAATTTCAAACATAACTTGGTCTATTCGCATCTTTACCTTACGAAACATTGCACGAAGGCTAAACTATCCAGTTAGACTTCTAAGAACACTAAATAGAGTACAAGGGTCTCATTGATACTTTGGAATTGCTCAACTCTCTCCATAGATAAGCATGTCACGTTTAGTGCAATTTCAAACATAACTCGGTTGATTCTCATCTTTACCTTATGAAACGTTGTACGAAGGCTAAACTAGCACGTTAGACTTCTAAGAATACTAAATAGAGGAGAACGGTCCACATTGATGCTTTCGAATTGCTCAACTCTCACCATATATGAGCTTTTCATGTTTTTGTGCAATTTCAAACATAACTTGGTCTATTGGCATCTTTCCCTTACGAAACGTTGCACGAAGGGTAAACTAGCCAGTTAGACTTCTAAGAATACTAAATAGAGTGCAAAGGTCCACATTGATGCTTTGGAATTGCTCAACTCTCTCCAAATACGAGCTTTCATGTTTTTGTGCAATTTCAAACATAACTTGGTCTATTCGCATCTTTACCTTACGAAACGTTGCACGAAGGCTAAACGAGCAGGTTAGACTTCTAAGAACACTAAACAGAGTACAACGGTCCACATTGATTCTTTGGAATTGCTCAACTCTCACCATATATGATCTTTTGACTTTTTTGTGCAATTTCAAACATCACTTGGTCTATTCGCATCTTTGCCTTACGAAACGTTGCGCGAAGGCTAAACTAGCCAGTTAGACTTCTCAGAACACTAAATAGAGTACAACGGTCCACATTGATGCTTTGGAATTGCTCAACTCTCTCCAAATACGAGCTTTCACGTTTTTGAACAATTTCAAACATAACTTGGTTTATTCGCATCTTTACCTTACGAAACGTTGCACGAAGGCTAAACGAACAGCTAGACTTCTAAGAACACTAAATAGAGTACAACGGTCCACATTGATGCTTTGGAATTGCTCAACTCTCACCATATATGAGCTTTTGACTTTTTTGTGCAATTTCAAACATCACTTGGTCTATTCGCATCTTTGCCTTACGAAACGTTGCACGAAGGCTAAACTAGCCATTTAGACTTGTAAGATCACGAAATAGAGTACAACGGTCCACATTGATGCTTTGGAATTGCTCAACTCTCACCATATATGAGCTTTTGACTTTTTTGTGCAATTTCAAACATCACTTGGTCTATTCGCATCTTTGCCTTACGAAACGTTGCACGAAGGCTAAACTAGCCGTTGAGACTTGTAAGATCACTAAATAGAGTACAACGGTCCACATTGATGCTTTGGAATTGCTCAACTCTCTCCATAGATAAGCATGTCACGTTTTAGCGCAATTTCAAACATAACTAGGTCTATTCGCATCTTTACCTTACGAAACGTTGCACGAAGGCTAAACTAGCACGTTAGACTTCTAAGAATACTAAATAGAGTACAACGGTCCACATTGATGCTTTGGAATTGCTCAACTCTCACCATATATGAGCTTTTCACGTTTTTGTGCAATTTCAAACATAACTTGGTCTATTCGCATCTTTACCTTACGAAACGTTGCACGAAGGCTAAACTAGTTAGTTAGACTTCTAAGAACACTAAACAGAGTGCAACGGTCCACATTGATGCTTTGGAATTGCTCAACTCTCTCCAAATATGACCTTTTCACGTTTTTGTGCAATTTCAAACATAACTTGGTCTATTCGCATCTTTACCTTACGAAACGACGCACGAAGGGTAAACTAGCCTGTTAGACTTCTAAGAATACTAAATAGAGTGCAACGGTCCACATTGATGCTTTGGAATTGCTCGACTCTCTCCAAATACGAGCGTTCACGTTTTTGTGCAATTTCAAACATAACTTGGTCTATTCGCATCTTTACCTTACGAAACGTTGCACGAAGGCTAAACGAGCAGGTTAGACTTCTAAGAACACTAAATAGAGTACAACGGTCCACATTGAAGCTTTGGAATTGCTGAACTATCTCCATTGATAAGCATGTCACGTTTTTGTGCAATTTCAAACATAACTTGGTCTATTCACATCTTTACCTTACGAAACGTTGCACGAAGGCTAAACTAGCACGCTAGACTGCTAAGAATACTAAGTAGAGTACAACGGTCCACATTGATGCTTTGGAATTGGTCAACACTCACGATATATGAGCTTTTCACGTTTTTGTGCAATTTCAAACATAACTTGGTCTATTCGCATCTTTACCTTACGAAACGTTGCACGAAGGCTAAACTATCCAGTTAGACTTCTAAGAACACTAAATAGAGTACAAGGGTGTCATTGATGCTTTGGAATTGCTCAACTCTCTCCATAGATAAGCATGTCACGTTTTAGTGCAATTTCAAACATAACTCGGTCGATTCGCAGCTTTACCTTATGAAACGTTGCACGAAGGCTAAACTAGCACGTTAGACTTCTAAGAATACTAAATAGAGGAGAACGGTCCACATTGATACTTTGGAATTGCTCAACTCTCACCATATATGAGCTTTTCATGTTTTTGTGCAATTTCAAACATAACTTGGTCTATTCGCATCTTTACCTTATGAAACATTGCACGAAGGGTAAACTAGCCAGCTAGACTTCTAAGAATACTAAATAGAGTGCAACGGTCCACATTGATGCTTTGGAATTGCTCAACTCTCTCCAAATACGAGCTTTCACGTTTTTGTTCAATTTGAAACATAACTTGGTCTATTCGTATCTTTACCTTACGAAACGTTGCACGAAGGCTAAACGAGCAGCTAGACTTCTAAGAACACTAAATAGAGTACAACGGTCCACATTGATGCTTTGGAATTGCTCAACTCTTACCATATATGAGCTTTTGACTTTTTTGTGCAATTTCAAACATCACTTGGTCTATTCGCATCTTTGCCTTACGAAACGTTGCGCGAAGGCTAAACTAGCCAGTTAGACTTCTAAGAACACTAAATAGAGTACAACGGTCCACATTGATGCTTTGGAATTGCTCAACTCTCTCCATAGATAAGCATGTCAGGTTTTAGTGCAATTTCAAACATAACTTGGTCTATTCGCATCTTTAGCTTACGAAACGTTGCACGAAGGCTAAACTAGCACGCTAGACTTCTAAGAATACTTAATAGAGTACAACGGTCCACATTGATGCTTTGGAATTGCTCAACTCTCACCATATATGAGCTTTTCACGTTTTTGTGCAATTTCAAACATAACTTGGTCTATTCGCATCTTTACCTTACGAAACGTTGCACGAAGGCTAAACTAGTTAGTTAGACTTCTAAGAACACTAAACAGAGTGCAACGGTCCACATTGATGCTTTGGAATTGCTCAACTCTCTCCAAATATGAGCTTTTCATGTTTTTGTGCAATTTCAAACATAACTTGGTCTATTCGCATCTTTACCTTACGAAACGACGCACGAAGGGTAAACTAGCCAGTTAGACTTCTAAGAATACTAAATAGAGTGCAACGGTCCACATTGATGCTTTGGAATTGCTCGACTCTCTCCAAATACGAGCGTTCACGTTTTTGTGCAATTTCAAACATAACTTGGTCTATTCGCATCTTTACCTTACGAAACGTTGCACGAAGACTAAACGAGCAGGTTAGACTTCTAAGAACACTAAATAGAGTACAACGGTCCACATTGAAGCTTTGGAATTGCTCAACTATCTCCATTGATAAGCATGTCACGTTTTTGTGCAATTTCAAACATAACTTGGTCTATTCACATCTTTACCTTACGAAACGTTGCACGAAGGCTAAGCTAGCACGCTAGACTACTAAGAATACTAAGTAGAGTACAACGGTCCACATTGATGCTTTGGAATTGGTCAACACTCACCATATATGAGCTTTTCACGTTTTTGTGCAATTTCAAACATAACTTGGTCTATTCGCATCTTTACCTTACGAAACGTTGCACGAAGGCTAAACTATCCAGTTAGACTTCTAAGAACACTAAATAGAGTACAAGGGTGTCATTGATGCTTTGGAATTGCTCAACTCTCTCCATAGATAAGCATGTCACGTTTTAGTGCAATTTCAAACATAACTCGGTCGATTCGTATCTTTACCTTATGAAACGTTGCACGAAGGCTAAACTAGCACGTTAGACTTCTAAGAATACTAAATAGAGGAGAACGGTCCACATTGATACTTTGGAATTGCTCAACTCTCACCATATATGAGCTTTTCATGTTTTTGTGCAATTTCAAACATAACTTGGTCTATTCGCATCTTTACCTTACGAAACGTTGCACGAAGGCTAAACGAGCAGCTAGACTTCTAAGAACACTGAATAGAGTACAACGGTCCACATTGATGCTTTGGAATTGCTCAACTCTTACCATATATGAGCTTTTGACTTTTTTGTGCAATTTCAAACATCACGTGGTCTATTCGCATCTTTGCCTTACGAAACGTTACGCGAAGGCTAAACTAGCCAGTTAGACTTCTAAGAACACTAAATAGAGTACAACGGTCCACATTGATGCTTTGGAATTGCTCAACTCTCTCCAAGCATGTCACGTTTTAGTGCAATTTCAAACATAACTTGGTCTATTCACATCTTTACCTTATGAAACGTTGCACGAAGGCTAAACTAGCACGCTAGACTGCTAAGAATACTAAGTAGAGTACAACGGTCCACATTGATGCTTTGGAATTGGTCAACTCTCACCATATATGAGCTTTTCACGTTTTTGTGCAATTTCAAACATAACTTGGTCTACTCGCATCTTTACCTTACGAAACGTTGCACGAAGGCTAAACTATCCAGTTAGACTTCTAAGAACACTAAATAGAGTACAAGAGTCTCATTGATGCTTTGGAATTGCTCAACTCTCTCCATAGATAAGCATGTCACGTTTTAGTGCAATTTCAAACATAACTCGGTCGATTCGCATCTTTACCTTATGAAACGTTGCACGAAGGCTAAACTAGCACGTTAGACTTCTAAGAATACTAAATAGAGGAGAACGGTCCACATTGATGCTTTGGAATTGCTCAACTCTCACCATATATGAGCTTTTCATGTTTTTGTGCAATTTCAAACATAACTTGGTCTATTCGCATCTTTACCTTATGAAACGTTGCACGAAGGGTAAACTAGCCAGCTAGACTTCTAAGAATACTAAATAGAGTGCAACGGTCCACATTGATGCTTTGGAATTGCTGAACTCTCTCCAAATACGAGCTTTCACCTTTTTGTGCAATTTGAAACATAACTTGGTCTATTCGTATCTTTACCTTACGAAACGTTGCACGAAGGCTAAACGAGCAGCTAGACTTCTAAGAACACTAAATAGAGTACAACGGTCCACATTGATGCTTTGGAATTGCTCAACTCTCACCATATATGAGCTTTTGACTTTTTTGTGCAATTTCAAACATCACTTGGTCTATTCGCATGTAATATCCTGATCAAATTTTACACTATTCATAGTATCTTATTGTGGTGGTTGAGGTGGAGTGAACCTCTGTGTTGGTGAATCGGTATTTGAAGAGAATAAAATTAAATTGTGATAAAATTTTAAAAAAAAATATATTTTTAATAAATGGGGAATTTTAAAAGAAAATTGTTGAAGTAAGAATTACTTAAATCGGATTTAAATGTGATTTGTTATGAATTTTTAAAGTTAATTATAACAATTCGGTTAGGGGTTTTTGTTTTGACAGGTGGGTGTTTTTTTTTACAGTCAAAGATATTATAAAAGAAAACTTAAAAATGAAAAACCTTACGCAGTTTTTCTCTTCTTCCTTTTCTCTCCCGTATATCTATTTTTTACTATTCATTTTCTGAGTCCGACGACGGTGAGCGACACCACCGGTGTCAAAAGAAGCGTATGGACGAGACGAGTCTAACCCAACTAGAATCACGCTGATCGGAGTTGTGGTTTGGGAGATATCGGAGTTTGAAGTTCCAATTTACTCGGATTTCTTTTGGTCGATCCGGCCGATTCCGGCGACGGTTTGGTTTGTTTCAGGTACCTATGAGTTCATCTCATCGAGTTCTTTAATTTGATATAAGATTTGGCAGGTTTGGGTGGTCGGATCGCCGGCGATGGGGTTAAATGGGTTTCCGGCGAGTTGACCGAGTCAGGCCGAGTTGACGCGGTTGACCGGCGAGTTGACTCGGCTGGGTATTATTTGACCCGGTTGGGTACTATTTGACCCGGTTACTATTGGGTTGTTGACTTTGACCGTTACTATTTGGATGTTGACTTTGACATTACTATTTGGCCGTTGACCATAGTTGACCGACCGTATTTTCATATATCGTGTTTTTCGGTGTAGACGGTGGTCACGATTGAGATTCGGAGCGGGTTAACTTTTGGAGTTAGGGGTTGCCTGGGACGCGTGCTTGGTTTTAGCACTCTGATTTCCAGGTAGGGGTTTCGTTTCTCTTGCATGTGACTTTAGAGTTCCGGTTTTACAGACTCTGGTGATATTATGGTTTTTTCGGTTTCTAGGGGTGGAAATACGACCTGTTTGCATGTTGATTTATATTCCCTGTTATATATATCATTGTTGGTATGTTTTCTGAGAGTGAGGTGATTGGAGGTGTTGGATGTGGATATGGATGTGGATGTGGATTCTGGGCCCATATAGGCGCCCAAATGATCGGATATGGATTTCTGATGGATGATATATATATACATATACAGACCGGATATATACCGGTGGACCGTCTGAGATGGGGTGCATCACAGGGGACGCCCTCTGGTGTAGGCTATGCTATCGGGATACCCGATCCTCATCCAGTTTCGGTGTGGACCTGGATTGAGACACCCTACGGGGATTAGGGTGGGTCCAGGGGTGTGATGGATTGTTGGAGATTGATGTGGTGATTACAGTGTTGGATAGCCTTATCGGCTACCATTTCACTTGATTGGATTGGTGTATGGATTTCTGGAGACCAGTGTGGGTGGTTCCAGTGTTGCTTGGCCTTATCGGCTATTGTGCTATTTGGTTGACTTACTGATGGATGTATATTTCCTGTATTGCATACTATGCATTTCATTTCTGGATTTATCAGTATTATTTATGGATATTGGCGTTTCCTCTCTACGCCCTACTGAGCTTTGTGGCTCACCCCTCTTCTTTATCCCCATTCAGGTGAGTTGGATGTAGGTGATGGCGGTCAGCAACGGAATGCGTGAGCTGGTGTGTAGCCTTGGGCTGACTCTTTAGTGGGTGTGGGAACTTTTTGTAGTGTATATGTATATACTATACGGTTTGGTATCGGGTAGATATATTTTATTGTTCTGCTGTTGTATATGTACATGGGTGGATGTACTTTGTGGATATTATGGTAGTTCTTATTATTATTATAATTATGTCTGTTGGGTTTAGTTGTAGATTTGGGATCTGGTTCGGGGGATGGGGTGTCCCCTGCCGGTCACGTTCCTGTGGTATAGGTATACTTCGGTATATCTTAGGAGAGAGGGGCGTGACAGTTTGGTATCGGAGCTGTAGGTTTAGAAACTTACAGTGGTTAGGTTACCTAGGTTATTTTGTTGGCTACACATCATGCGTTTCCCGGCTGACCTGGTGAGTTTTTATTTTTGGTGTTTCCTCCTTTAGATTTATGTATACATGTGTTATATTTTCCAGATATGGTTGACACACGTAGTACTCGGGTGCGAGGACATGGACGGGGTAGAGGAGAACATGAGGCGGATGAGCCTCAGGGGGTAGATGAGGTGGGTATGCCTGAGGTGGCTCCATTAGAGCGGGGGCGAGGATGGAGAGGTAGGGGTGCGAGACGTGGGAGAGGTGGGGGCAGGCGGCTAGTGTCTATAGACCCAGTAGATGATATTAGAGAGGATCAGGAGGGATATTTAGCACCACAGGGGGTAGAGGCTGTCGTTACTACTTTACGACAGGAGGTTCGGGATGTTACTGAGTTGGTACGAGCTCTTGGGCAAACTGTTACAGGACTTGTGACACAGATGACTGCTCCAGTTCCAGCTGCATTACAGGTTCCTGTTGAGGTTCCAGAGCAGGTCCTGACTTTGGGTGAGTTACAAGAGGGTACAGGACAGATTGTGGAGGCACAGGTAGCTCCTTTGGCGATTGATACGTCGATCAAAGAGCTAGCCGAGTTACGAAAGACGAATCCTCCGGTATATAGGGGAGTGATAGATCCAGTGGCAGCAGAGGAGTGGGTTCGCCAGTTACGCAGGAAGATGACTTCCTTACGGATTCCTGAGGAGAGGAGGGCTTTATTAGCTGCTGAGTTTCTGGAGGGGGAGGCTTTTACATGGTGGGAGGTGATGACAGTTAGTCGGGGCAGAGAGGGCATGCCTTGGGCAGAGTTTGAGACTGCTTTTCTGGCACAGTATGTACCACAGACAGTGCGTGTTGCTAAAGCTAAAGAGTTTCTTGAGTTGATTCAGTCTCCGGACATGACAGTGACACAGTATCAGGCTCGTTTTGAGGAGTTAGGGCGATATGGGGAGGAGTATATTTGCACAGAGGAAAAGAAGATACTGAGATTTAGGAGAGGGTTGTCACCAAAGATTTCACCTCATTTGGCAGCTCAGACTATCACCACCTATCGTGAGTGTATTGATAAGGCACTCGGAGTGGAGAGGACTTTAGTGGAGATTAAGGATTACTGGGAGATTCATAAGAGGAAGCTTGAGAGTTCTACATCTGCTACTGGCGAGAGTAGTCAGCACAGACAGAGGACTGATACTCGGGGGCAGCAGCAGAGTCAGGGACAGGGTTCTCAGAGTCGGAGGCAAGGTTACCGAGGACCCAGGCAGGGACAGCAGGGTCCTAGACAGGTTAGCAGGGGCAGAGACAGGGTCAGCAGGGGCAGAGATCAGACCAGCAGGGACAGGCTCCGAGGCGGGACCAGCAGCCTCAGCATTGCTATGCTTGTGGTCATGTGGGCCACATGAGTTGGGATTGTCCTATGGCAAACAATCCGTTATGTTTCCAGTGTGGATTGCCAGGACATACCAGGAGAGATTGTCCACAGGGTGGAGGATTTGCACCGCCAGTATTTGGAGGTCAGAGAGCTCCAGCTCCAGCACCGGTTCCGATACAGAGGGGTCCTGTAGGACGGGGTAGGCCACTAGTTCAGCAGCAGAGGCAGCAGCAGCAGGTTCAGAGAGGTGGAGTGTATGCACTTAGGCCTGATGTGGTTCCAACAGAGCGAGATCACTTGGGAGGTAGGTTTCTCTTATTCAGTTCTTGGGCATGTGTTTTGTTTGACACTGGTGCTACGCATTCATTTATTTCTGCATCATTTGCTGAGACATTGGGTTTGGAGATTACGGGAGTGGCGAGGAGATTTATAGTTGATTCACCACTAGGACCAGGCACCGTGATTAGTGGTATCTGTAGGGACTGTGTATTTAGTTTCTCAGACCATGAGTTTAGAGCGGATCTGTTTATGATGCCATTTACTGATTTTGATGTTATTCTTGGATTGGATTGGTTGACTGAGTATGAGGCGATTATAGAGTGTGCTGAGAGGAGGATTACACTGACCACACCTACGGGGAGGGTTAGATTTCGTGGAACGAGATTTCTTCCGTGTCCACATTTTCTAGATAATCCTCAGTACACCGATTGTGTTATAGCGGGTTTGATTACTTCGGCGTCTAGGGGAGATTCTTCGAACCCTATACCGGTTGTGGAGCATTATATGGATGTTTTTCCCGATGATTTACCAGGGTTGCCACCGCAGAGGGAGATTGAATTTGTGATTGAGTTGTACCCGGGTACAGATCCGATTTCTATACCACCGTATAGGATGGCACCAGCAGAGCTGAAGGAGTTGGACACTCAGTTGACAGATTTACAGAAGTTGGGATTTATCAGACCGAGCACTTCACCTTGGGGAGCACCTATTTTGTTTGTGAAAAAGAAGGATGGTACGATGCGTATGTGTGTGGACTACCGGCAACTGAACAGGGTGACAGTAAAGAACAAATATCCATTGCCGAGGATTAATGATTTGTTTGATCAGTTGAGAGGTAGTCATTATTACTCCAAGATTGATCTCAGATCGGGGTACCATCAGTTGAGGATCAGAGAGGAGGATATTCCAAAGACAGCATTTCGCACACGGTTTGGCCATTATGAGTACTTGGTTATGCCATTTGGGTTAACCAATGCACCTGCAGCGTTTATGGATTTGATGCACAGAGTGTTTAGACCGTATCTGGATCAGTTTGTGATTGTGTTCATTGATGATATATTGGTTTATTCAGCCACTGAGGAGGATCACATTAGACACTTGGAGATTGTGTTGCAGACGCTCAGAGAGCATAGATTGTATGCCAAGCTGAGTAAATGTGAATTTTGGGTGACTCAGGTGAGATTTTTAGGGCATGTGATTTCTCAGGAGGGTATAGCGGTGGATCCAGCGAAAGTAGAGGCAGTGGTGGCATGGAGGAGACCGAAAAATGTAGGAGAGATTCGCAGTTTCCTGGGATTAGTAGGTTACTATCGGCGTTTTATTGAGGGATTCTCGCGGATTGCAGCACCGATGACACAGTTGACTCGGAAGGATACTCCATTTGTGTGGACAGATGTGTGTGAGCAGGCTTTCCAGGAGTTGAAGACTCGACTCACTTCACCTCCAGTGTTGGTGATACCCGACAGGGGTATTGGTTATCAGGTATATTGTGATGCTTCAGGAGTTGGTTTGGGTTGTGTGTTGATGCAGCAGGAGGGAGTGGTTGAGTATGCTTCACGTTTGTTGAAGCCGCACGAGAGGAATTATCCTGTGCATGATTTGGAGTTGGCTGCAGTAGTGTTCGCACTTAAGCAGTGGAGATATTATCTTTATGGAGAGAGGTTTGAGGTATTCTCGGATCACAGGAGTCTTCGGTACTTGTTTACTCAGAGAGATTTAAACCAAAGACAGCGTAGATGGATAGAGTATCTTGGGGACTTTGATCTTACTTTACAGTATCATCCGGGCAAGGCCAATGTGGTGGCTGACGCCTTGAGTAGGAGATTGATTGCAGCTCGGTTGGCTATTCAGGAGTTTGGGTTGGTGGATACACTTAGTCAGTATCGACTAGATGTGGAGGAGCGTAGAGATGTACTGAGTTTACAGAGTTTGATTGCTCGTCCAACCCTGGTACAGAGGGTGTTGGATGCACAGTTGGGGGATGCATTATTTGATGACATTGAGGATATGGAGGGATGGGTTAGAGGCACTGATGGTGGAGTCAGATTCAGAGGTAGATTAGTGGTTCCAGAGGACACTGAGTTACGCGAGGAGATACTTCAGGAGGCACATTACTCCCGATTTACGGTGCATCCTGGTGCTACTAAGATGTATCGAGATTTACGGAGGCAGTATTGGTGGAGTGGCATGAAGAGAGATGTGGCACAGACTGTGACTCGATGTCTTACCTGTCAGCAGGTAAAGGCAGAGCATCGACGACCTGCTGGATTATTGCAACCGCTTCCATTACCTGAATGGAAGTAGGAGCATATCACCATGGATTTTGTGATGGGTTTACCTATGACTCCGCGGAGACATGATGCGGTTTGGGTTGTTGTGGATCGATTGACAAAGACAGCTCATTTTATGCCTATTTGTCAGACAGATTCGATTGAGTCGTTGACGAGATTATATGTACGAGAGATAGTCCGATTGCATGGGGTACCGTTGAGTATTGTATCTTATCGGGATCCCAGATTTACTTCACGGTTTTGGGGCAGTTTTCAGGATACTCTGGGGACGAAACTGAACTTCGGTACAGCTTTTCATCCGCAGACTGATGGACAGAGTGAGCGGACTATTCAGATTCTAGAGGATATGTTCGGGCTTGTGCGATAGACTTTCGAGGAGATTGGGAGACTCATATTCCTTTAGTGGAGTTTGTGTAGAATAATAGCTATCAGAGTAGTATTCAGATGGCACCGTTTGAGGCATTATATGGGAGACCTTGTAGATCACCGTTGTGTTGGTCAGAGGTTGGAGATAGACCATTATTGGGTCCAGAGATGGTGCAGCAGACTACTGAGGTGGTGATAGTGATTCGACAGCGGCTTCTGACAGCTCAGTCACGTCAGAAGAGTTACGCGGATAGGAGACGTAGACCTCTAGAGTTTCAGGTGGGGGATCATGTTTTCCTGAGGGTTAGTCCTCGTAGAGGAGTACAGCGGTTTGGGAGAGCGGGGAAGTTAGCCCCTAGATTTATAGGGCCATTTGAGATTTTGGAAAGAGTGGGGACGGTAGCTTATCGATTAGCATTACCCCCACAATTGTCAGGAGTACATGGGGTATTTTGAGACACGTCCTATTAGGATTGCGGATAGACAGGAGAGGCGACTACGGTCGAAGACCATACCCTTAGTTAAGGTGATATGGCAACATTATGGAGTGGAGGAGACGACTTGGGAGTTGGAGTCGGATATGCGGACTAGATTTCCGGATTTATTTACTACATACGTATGATTTAATTTCGGGGATGAAATTTTCTTAAGGGGGGAAGGATGTAATATCCTGATCAAATTTTACACTATTCATAGTATCTTATCGTGGTGGTTGAGGTGGAGTGAACCTCTGTGTTGGTGAATCGGTATTTGAAGAGAATAAAATTAAATTGTGATAAAATTTTAAAAAAAAAATATTTTTAATAAATGGGGAATTTTAAAAGAAAATTGTTGAAGTAAGAATTACTTAAATCGGATTTAAATGTGATTTGTTATGAATTTTTAAAGTTAATTATAACAATTCGGTTAGGGGTTTTTGTTTTGACAGGTGGGTGTTTTTTTTTACAGTCAAAGATATTATAAAAGAAAACTTAAAAATCAAAAACCTTACGCAGTTTTTCTCTTCTTCCTTTTCTCTCCCGTATATCTATTTTTTACTATTCATTTTCTGAGTCCGACGACGGTGAGCGACACCACCGGTGTCAAAAGAAGCGTATGGACGAGACGAGTCTAACCCAACTAGAATCACGCTGATCGGAGTTGTGGTTTGGGAGATATCGGAGTTTGAATTTCCAATTTACTCGGATTTCTTTTGGTCGATCCGGCCGATTCCGGCGACGGTTTGGTTTGTTTCAGGTACCTATGAGTTCATCTCATCGAGTTCTTTAATTTGATATAAGATTTGGCAGGTTTGGGTGGTCGGATCGCCGGCGATGGGGTTAAATGGGTTTCCGGCGAGTTGACCGAGTCAGGCCGAGTTGACGCGGTTGACCGGCTATTTGACCCGGTTACTATTGGGCTGTTGACTTTGACCGTTACTATTTGGATGTTGACTTTGACATTACTATTTGGCCGTTGACCATAGTTGACCGACCGTATTTTTACCGTATTTTCATATATCGTGTTTTTCGGTGTAGACGGTGGTCACGATTGAGATTCGGAGCGGGTTAACTTTTGGAGGTGTTGGATGTGGATATGGATGTGGATGTGGATTGTGGGCCCATATAGGCGCCCAAATGATCAGATATGGATTTCTGATGGATGATATATATATACATATACAGACCGGATATATACCGGTGGACCGTCTGAGATGGGGTGCATCACAGGGGACGCCCTCTGGTGTAGGCTATGCTATCGGGATACCCGATCCTCATCCAGTTTCGGTGTGGACCTGGATTGAGACACCCTACGGGGATTAGGGTGGGTCCAGGGGTGTGATGGATTGTTGGAGATTGATGTGGTGATTACAGTGTTGGATAGCCTTATCGGCTACCATTTCACTTGATTGGATTGGTGTATGGATTTCTGGAGACCAGTGTGGGTGGTTCCAGTGTTGCTTGGCCTTATCAGCTATTGTGCTATTTGGTTGACTTACTGATGGATGTATATTTCCTGTATTGCATACTATGCATTTCATTTCTGGATTTATCAGTATTATTTATGGATATTGGCGTTTCCTCTCTACGCCCTACTGAGCTTTGTGGCTCACCCCTCTTCTTTATCCCCTTTCAGGTGAGTTGGATGTAGGTGATGGCGGTCAGCAGCGGGATGCGTGAGCTGGTGTGTAGCCTTGGGCTGACTCTTTAGTGGGTGTGGGAACTTTTTGTAGTGTATATGTATATACTATACGGTTTGGTATCGGGTAGATATATTTTATTGTTCTGCTGTTATATATGTACATGGGTGGATGTACTTTGTGGATATTATGGTAGTTCTTATTATTATTATAATTATGTCTGTTGGGTTTAGTTGTAGATTTGGGATCTGGTTCGGGGGATGGGGTGTCCCGTGCCGGTCACGTTTCTGTGGTATAGGTATACTTCGGTATATCTTAGGAGAGAGGGGCGTGACATTTGCCTTACGAAACGTTGCACGAAGGCTAAACTAGCCATTGAGACTTGTAAGAACACTAAATAGAGTACAACGGTCCACATTGATTCTTTGGAATTGCTCAACTCTCTCCAAAGATAAGCATGTCACGTTTTAGTGCAATTTCAAACATAACTTGGTCTATTCGCATCTTTACCTTACGAAACGTTGCACGAAGGCTAAACTAGCACGTTAGACTTCTAAGAATACTAAATAGCGTACAACGGTCCACATTGATGCTTTGGAATTGCTCAACTCTCACCATATATGAGCTTTTCACGTTTTTGTGCAATTTCAAACATAACTTGGTCTATTCGCATCTTTACCGTACGAAACGTTGCACGAAGGCTAAACTAGCTAGTTAGACTTCTAAGAACATTAAACGGAGTGCAACGGTCCACATTGATGTTTTGAAATTGCTCAACTCTCTCCAAATATGACCTTTTCACGTTTTTGTGCAATTTCAAACATAACTTGGTCTATTCGCATCTTTACCTTACGAAACGTTGCACGAAGGCCAAACGAGCAGGTTAGACTTCTAAGAACACTAAATAGAGTACAACGGTCTACATTAATGCTTTGGAATTGCTAAACTCTCACCATATATGAGCTTTTCCCATTTTTGTGCAATTTCAAACATAACTTGGTCTATTCGCATCTTTGCCTTACGAAACGTTGCACGAAGGCTAAACTAGCCAGTTAGACTTCTAAGAACACAATATAGAGTACAACGGTCCACATTGATGCTCTGGAATTGCTCAACTCTCTCGATAGATAAGCATGTCACGTTTTAGTGTAATTTCAAACATAACTTGGTCTATTCGCATCTTTACCATACGAAACATTGCACGAAGGCTAAACTAGCACGTTAGACTTTTAAGAATACGAAATAGAGTACAATGGTCCACATTGATGCTTTTGAATTGCTCAACTCTCTCCAAATACGAGCTTTAACGTTTTTGTGCAATTTCAAACATAACTTGGTCTATTCGCATCTTTACCTTACGAAACGTAGCACGAAGGCTAAACGAGCAGGTTTGACTTCTAAGAACACTAAATAGAGTACAACGGTCCACATTGATGCTTTGGAATTGCTCAACTCTTACCATATATGATCTTTTGACTTTTTTGTACAATTTCAAACATAACTTGGTCTATTCGCATCTTTACCTTACGAAACGTTGCACGAAGGCTAAACGAGCAGGTTAGACTTCTAAGAACACTAAATAGAGTACAACGGTCCACATTGATTCTTTGGAATTGCTGAACTCTCACCATATATGAGCTTTTGACTTTTTTGTGCAATTTCAAACATCACTTGGTCTATTCGCATCTTTACCTTACGAAACGTTGCACGAAGGCTAAACGAGCAGATTAGACTTCTAAGAAAACTAAATAGAGTACAACGGTCCACATTGATGCTTTGGAATTGCTCAACTCTCACCAGATATGAGCTTTTCACGTTTTTGTGCAATTTCAAACATAACTTGGTCTATTCGCATCTTTACCTTACGTAACGTTGCACGAAGGCTAAACTAGCCAGTTAGACTTCTATGAACACTAAATAGAGTACAACGGTCCACATTGATGCTTTGGAATTGCTCAACTCTCTCCATAGATAAGCATGTCATGTTTTACTGCAATTACAAACATAACTTGGTCTATTCGCATCTTTACCTTAGGAAACGTTGCACGAAGGCTAAACTATCACGTTAGACTTCTAAGAATACTAAATATAGTACAACAGTCCACATTGATGCTTTGGCATTGCTCAACTCTCACCATATACGAGCTTTTCATGTTTTTGTGTAATTTCAAACATAACTTGGTCTATTCGCATCTTTGCCTTACGAAACGTTGCACGAAGGCTAAACTAGCCAGTTAGACTTCTAAGAACACTAAATAGAGTACAACGGTCCACATTGATGCTTTGGAATTGCTCAACTCTCTCCATAGATAAGCATGTCACGTTTTAGTGCAATTTCAAACATAACTTGGTCGATTCGCATCTTTACCCTACGAAACGTTGCACGAAAGCTAA
The DNA here is from genome assembly GCF_013401445.1 of Tripterygium wilfordii. Classification (NCBI taxonomy): domain Eukaryota; kingdom Viridiplantae; phylum Streptophyta; class Magnoliopsida; order Celastrales; family Celastraceae; genus Tripterygium; species Tripterygium wilfordii. The sequence continues at coordinate 4,613,217 of NC_052232.1, read as the reverse complement.
ACGAGCAGGTTAGACTTCTAAGAACACTAAATAGAGTACAACGGTCCACATTGATGCTTCGGAATTGCTCAACTCTCACCATATATGAGATTTTCACGTTTTTGTGCAATTTCAAACATAACTTGGTCTATTCGCATCTTTACCTTACGAAACATTGCACGAAGGCTAAACTAGCTAGTTAGACTTCTAAGAACACTAAACAGAGTGCAACGGTCCACATTGATGCTTTCAAATTGCTCAACTCTCTCCAAATATGACCTTTTCACGTTTTTGTGCAATTTCAAACATAACTTGGTCTATTCGCATCTTTACCTTACGAAACGTTGCGCGAAGGCTAAACTAGCACGTTAGACTTCTAAGAACAGTAAATAGAGTACAATGGTCCACATTGATGCTTTGGAATTGCTCAACTCTCTCCAAATACGAGCTTTCACGTTTTTGTGCAATTTCAAACATAACTTGTTCTATTCGCATCTTTACCTTACGAAACGTTGCACGAAGGCTAAACTAGCAGGTTAGACTTCTAAGAACACTAAATAGAGTACAACGGTCCACATTGATGCTTTGGAATTGCTCAACTCTCACCATATATGAGCTTTTGACTTTTTTGAGCAATTTCAAACATCACTTGGTCTATTCGCATCTTTACCTTACGAAACGTTGCACGAAGGGTAAACTAGCTAGTTAGACTTCTAAGAACACTAAACAGAGTGCAACGGTCCACATTGATGCTTTCAAATTGCTAAACTCTCTCCAAATATGACCTTTTCACGTTTTTGTGCAATTTCAAACATAATTTGGTCTATTCGCATCTTTGCCTTACGAAACGTTGCACGAAGGGTAAACTAGCCAGTTAGACTTCTAAGAACACTAAATAGAGTACAATGGTCCACATTGATGCTTTGGAATTGCTCAACTCTCTCGATAGATAAGCATGTCACGTTTTAGTGCAATTTCAAACATAACTTGGTCTATTCGCATCTTTACCTTACGAAACGTTGCGCGAAGGCTAAACTAGCACGTTAGACTTCTAAGAACAGTAAATAGAGTACAATGGTCCACATTGATTCTTTGGAATTGCTCAACTCTCTCCAAATACGAGCTTCCACATTTTTGTGCAATTTCAAACGTAACTTGTTCTATTCGCATCTTTACCTTACGAAACGTTGCACGAAGGCTAAACTAGTAGGTTAGACTTCTAAGAACACTAAATAGAGTACAACGGTCCACATTGATGCTTTGGAATTGCTCAACTCTCACCATATATGAGCTTTTGACTTTTTTGAGCAATTTCAAACATCACTTGGTCTATTCGCATCTTTACCTTACGAAACGTTGCACGAATGGTAAACTAGCCAGTTAGACTTCTAAGAATACTAAATAGAGTGCAACGGTCCACATTGATGCTTTGGAATTGCTCAACTCTCTCCAAATACGAGCTTTCACGTTTTTGTGCAATTTCAAACATAACTTGGTCTATTCGCATCTTTACCTTACAAAACGTTGCAAGAGGGCTAAACTAGCACGTTAAACTTCTAAGAACACAAAATAGAGTACAACGGTCCACATTGATGCTTTGGAATTGCTCAACTCTCTCCAAATACGAGCTTTCATGTTTTTGTACAATTTCAAACATAACTTGGTCTATTCGCATCTTTACCTGACGAAATGTTGCACGAAGGCTAAACTAGCCATTTAGACTTCTAGGAACACTAAATAGAGTACAACGGTCCATATTGATGCTTTGGAATTGCTCAACTCTCACCATATATGAGCTTTTCACGTTTTTGTGCAATTTCAAACATAACTTGGTCTATTCGCATCTTTACCTTACGAAACGTTGCACGAAGGCTAAACTGGCCAGTTAGACTTCTTTGAACACTAAATAGAGTGCAACGGTCCACATTGATGCTTTGGAATTGCTCAACTCTCTCCAAATATGACCTTTTCACGTTTTTGTGCAATTTCAAACATAACTTGGCCTATTCGCATCTTTACCTTACGAAACGTTGCACGAAGGCTAAACGAGCAGGTTACACTTCAAAGAACACTAAATAGAGTACAACGGTCGACATTGATGCTTTGGAATTGCTCAACTCTCACCATATATGAGCTTTTCCCAATTTTGTGGAATTTCAAACATCACTTGGTCTATTCGCATCTTTGCCTTACGAAACGATGCACTAAGGCTAAACTAGCCAATTAGACTTCCAAGAACACTAATTAGAGTACAACGGTCCACATTGATACTTTGGAATTGCTCAACTCTCTCCATAGATAAGCATGTCATGTTTTACTGCAATTTCAAACATAACTTGGTCTATTCGCATCTTTACCTTACGAAACGTTGCACGAAGGCTAAGCTACCACGTTAGACTTCTAAGAATACTAAATAGAGTACAACGGTCCACATTGATGTTTTGGAATTGCTCAACTCTCACCATATATGTGCTTTTCACGTTTTTGTGCAATTTCAAACATAACATGGTCTATTCGCATCTTTGCCTTAAGAAACGTTGCACGAAGGCTAAACTAGCCAGTTAGACTTCTAAGAACACTAAATAGAGTACAACAGTCCACATTGATGCTTTGGAATTGCTCAGCTCTCTCCATAGATAAGCATGTCACGTTTTAGTGCAATTTGAAACATAACTTGGTCGATTCGCATCTTTACCTTACGAAACGTTGCACGAAAGCTAAACGAGCAGGTTAGACTTCTAAAAACACTAAATAGAGTACAACAGTCCACATTGATGCTTTGGAATTGCTCAACTCTCACCATATATGAGCTTTTCACATTTTTGTGCAATTTGAAACATAACTCGGTCTATTCGCATCTTTGCCTTACGAAACGTTGCACGAAGGCTAAACTAGCCAGTTAGACTTCTAAGAACACTAAATAGAGTACAATGGTCCACATTGATGCTTTGGAATTGCTCAACTCTCTCGATAGATAAGCATGTCACGTTTTAGTGCAATTTCAAACATAACTTGGTCTATTCGCATCTTTACCTTACGAAATGTTGTAGGAAGGCTAAACTACCACGTTAGACTTCTAAGAACAGTAAATAGAGTACAATGGTCCACATTGATGCTTTGGAATTGCTCAACTCTCACCATATATGAGATTTTCACGTTTTTGTGCAATTTCAAACATAGCTTGGTCTATTCGCATCTTTACCTTACGAAACGTTGCGCGAAGGCTAAACTAGTTAGTTAGACTTCTAAGAACACTAAACAGAGTGCAACGGTCCACATTGATGCCTTGGAATTGCTCAACTCTCTCCAAATATGACCTTTTCACGTTTTTGTGCAATTTCAAACATAACTTGGTCTATTCGCATCTTTGCCTTACGAAACGTTGCACGAAGGCTAAACTAGCCAGTTAGACTTCTAAGAACACTAAATAGAGTACAATGGTCCACATTGATGCTTTGGAATTGCTCAACTCTCTCGATAGATAAGCATGTCACGTTTTAGTGCAATTTCAAACATAACTTGGTCTATTCGCATCTTTACCTTACGAAACGTTGCGCGAAGGCTAAACTAGTTAGTTAGACTTCTAAGAACACTAAACAGAGTGCAACGGTCCACATTGATGCCTTGGAATTGCTCAACTCTCTCCAAATATGACCTTTTCACGTTTTTGTGCAATTTCAAACATAACTTGGTCTATTCGCATCTTTGCCTTACGAAACGTTGCACGAAGGCTAAACTAGCCAGTTAGACTTCTAAGAACACTAAATAGAGTACAATGGTCCACATTGATGCTTTGGAATTGCTCAACTCTCTCGATAGATAAGCATGTCACGTTTTAGTGCAATTTCAAACATAACTTGGTCTATTCGCATCTTTACCTTACGAAACGTTGCGCGAAGGCTAAACTAGCACGTTAGACTTCTAAGAACACTAAATAGAGTACAATGGTCCACATTGATGCTTTGGAATTGCTCAACTCTCTCCAAATACGAGCTTTCACGTTTTTTTGCAATTTCAAACATAACTTGTTCTATTCGCATCTTTACCTTACGAAACGTTGCACGAAGGCTAAACGAGCAGGTTAGACTTCTAAGAACACTAAATAGAGTACAACGGTCCACATTGATGCTTTGGAATTGCTCAACTCTCACCATATAAGAGATTTTCACGTTTTTGTGCAATTTCAAACATAACTTGGTCTATTCGCATCTTTACCTTACGAAACGTTGCGCGAAGGCTAAACTAGTTAGTTAGACTTCTAAGAACACTAAACAGAGTGCAACGGTCCACATTGATGCTTTGGAATTGCTCAACTCTCTCCAAATATGACCTTTTCACGTTTTTGTGCAATTTCAAACATAACTTGGTCTATTCGCATCTTTACCTTACGAAACGTTGCACGAAGGCTAAACGAGCAGATTAGACTTCTAAGAACACTAAATAGAGTACAACGGTCCACATTGATGCTTTGGAACTGCTCAACTCTCACCATATATGAGCTTTTGACTTTTTTGAGCAATTTCAAACATCACTTGGTCTATTCCCATCTTTACCTTACGAAACGTTGCACGAAGGGTAAACTAGCCAGTTAGACTTCTAAGAATACTAAATAGAGTGCAACGGTCCACATTGATGCTTTGGAATTGCTCAACTCTCTCCAAATACGAGCTTTCACTTTTTGTGCAATTTCAAACATAACTTGGTCTATTCGCATCTTTACCTTACGAAACGTTGCACGAGGGCTAAACTAGCACGTTAGACTTCTAAGAACACAAAATAGAGTACAACGGTCCACATTGATCTTTGGAATTGCTCAACTCTCTCCAAATACGAGCTTTCATGTTTTTGTACAATTTCAAACATAACTTGGTCTATTCGCATCTTTACCTTACGAAACGCTGCACGAAGGCTAAACTAGCCAGTTAGACTTCTAAGAACACTAAACAGAGTGCAACGGTCCACATTGATGCTTTGGAATTGCTCAACTCTCTCCAAATATGACCTTTTCACGTTTTTGTGCAATTTCAAACATAACTTGGTCTATTCGCATCTTTACCTTACGAAACGTTGCACGAAGGCTAAACGAGCAGATTAGACTTCTAAGTACACTAAATAGAGTACAACGGTCCACATTGATGCTTTGGAATTGCTCAACTCTCACCATATATGAGCTTTTCACATTTTTGTGCAATTTCAAACATAACTTGCTCTATTCGCATCTTTACCTTACGAAACGTTGCACGAAGGCTAAACTAGCCAGTTAGACTTCTTTGAACACTAAATAGAGTGCAACGGTCCACATTGACGCTTTGGAATTGCTCAACTCTCTCCAAATATGACCTTTTCAGGTTTTTGTGCAATTTCAAACATAACTTGGCGTATTCACATCTTTACCTTACGAAACGTTGCACGATGGCTAAAGTAGCAGGTTAGACTTCAAAGAACACTAAATAGAGTACAACGGTCCACATTGATGCTTTGGAATTGCTCAACTCTCTCCAAAAACAAGCTTTTCACGTTTTTGTGCAATTTCAAACATAACTTGGTCTATTCGCATCATTACCTTACGAAACGTTGCGCGAAGGCTGAACTAGCACGTTAGACTTCTAAGAACAGTAAATAGAGTACAATGATCCACATTGATGCTTTGGAATTGCTCAACTCTCTCCAAATACGAGCTTTCACGTTTTTGTGCAATTTCAAACATAACTTGTTCTATTCGCATCTTTACCTTACGAAACGTTGCACGAAGGCTAAACTAGCAGGTTAGACTTCTAAGAACACTAAATAGAGTACAACGGTCCACATTGATGCTTTGGAATTGCTCAACTCTCTCCAAAAACAAGCTTTTCACGTTTTTGTGCAATTTCAAACATAACTTGGTCTATTCGCATCTTTGCCTTACGAAACGTTTCACGAAGGCTAAACTAGCCAGTTAGACTTCTAAGAACACTAAATAGAGTACAACGGTCCACATTGATGCTTCGGAATTGCTCAACTCTCTCCATAGATAAGCATGTCACGTTTTTGTGCAATTTCAAACGTAACTTGGTCTATTCGCATCTTTACCTTACGAAACGTTGCACGAAGGCTAAACGAGCAGATTAGACTTCTAAGTACACTAAATAGAGTACAACGGTCCACATTGATGCTTTGGAATTGCTCAACTCTCACCATATATGAGCTTTTGACTTTTTTGAGCAATTTCAAACATCACTTGGTCTATTCCCATCTTTACCTTACGAAACGTTGCACGAAGGGTAAACTAGCCAGTTAGACTTCTAAGAATACTAAATAGAGTGCAACGGTCCACATTGATGCTTTGGAATTGCTCAACTCTCTCCAAATACGAGCTTTCACGTTTTTGTGCAATTTCAAACATAACTTGGTCTATTCGCATCTTTACCTTACGAAACGTTGCACGAGGGCTAAACTAGCACGTTAGACTTCTAAGAACACAAAATAGAGTACAACGGTCCACATTGATCTTTGGAATTGCTCAACTCTCTCCAAATACGAGCTTTCATGTTTTTGTACAATTTCAAACATAACTTGGTCTATTCGCATCTTTACCTTACGAAACGCTGCACGAAGGCTAAACTAGCCAGTTAGACTTCTAAGAACACTAAACAGAGTGCAACGGTCCACATTGATGCTTTGGAATTGCTCAACTCTCTCCAAATATGACCTTTTCACGTTTTTGTGCAATTTCAAACATAACTTGGTCTATTCGCATCTTTACCTTACGAAACGTTGCACGAAGGCTAAACGAGCAGATTAGACTTCTAAGTACACTAAATAGAGTACAACGGTCCATATTGATGCTTTGGAATTGCTCAACTCTCACCATATATGAGCTTTTCACATTTTTGTGCAATTTCAAACATAACTTGCTCTATTCGCATCTTTACCTTACGAAACGTTGCACGAAGGCTAAACTAGCCAGTTAGACTTCTTTGAACACTAAATAGAGTGCAACGGTCCACATTGATGCTTTGGAATTGCTCAACTCTCTCCAAATATGACCTTTTCAGGTTTTTGTGCAATTTCAAACATAACTTGGCGTATTCACATCTTTACCTTACGAAACGTTGCACGATGGCTAAAGTAGCTGGTTAGACTTCAAAGAACACTAAATAGAGTACAACGGTCCACATTGATGCTTTGGAATTGCTCAACTCTCTCCAAAAACAAGCTTTTCACGTTTTTGTGCAATTTCAAACATAACTTGGTCTATTCGCATCATTACCTTACGAAACGTTGCCCGAAGGCTAAACTAGCACGTTAGACTTCTAAGAACAGTAAATAGAGTACAATGATCCACATTGATGCTTTGGAATTGCTCAACTCTCTCCAAATACGAGCTTTCACGTTTTTGTGCAATTTCAAACATAACTTGTTCTATTCGCATCTTTACCTTACGAAACGTTGCACGAAGGCTAAACTAGCAGGTTAGACTTCTAAGAACACTAAATAGAGTACAACGGTCCACATTGATGCTTTGGAATTGCTCAACTCTCTCCAAAAACAAGCTTTTCACGTTTTTGTGCAATTTCAAACATAACTTGGTCTATTCGCATCTTTGCCTTACGAAACGTTGCACGAAGGCTAAACTAGCCAGTTAGACTTCTAAGAACACTAAATAGAGTACAACGGTCCACATTGATGCTTCGGAATTGCTCAACTCTCTCCATAGATAAGCATGTCACGTTTTTGTGCAATTTCAAACGTAACTTGGTCTATTCGCATCTTTACCTTACGAAACGTTGCACGAAGGCTAAACGAGCAGATTAGACTTCTAAGTACACTAAATAGAGTACAACGGTCCACATTGATGCTTTGGAATTGCTCAACTCTCTCCAAAAACAAGCTTTTCACGTTTTTGTGCAATTTCAAACATAACTTGGTCTATTCGCATCATTACCTTACGAAACGTTGCGCGAAGGCTAAACTAGCACGTTAGACTTCTAAGAACAGTAAATAGAGTACAATGATCCACATTGATGCTTTGGAATTGCTCAACTCTCTCCAAATACGAGCTTTCACGTTTTTGTGCAATTTCAAACATAACTTGTTCTATTCGCATCTTTACCTTACGAAACGTTGCACGAAGGCTAAACGAGCAGATTAGACTTCTAAGTACACTAAATAGAGTACAACGGTCCACATTGATGCTTTGGAATTGCTCAACTCTCACCATATATGAGCTTTTGACTTTTTTGAGCAATTTCAAACATCACTTGGTCTATTCCCATCTTTACCTTACGAAACGTTGCACGAAGGGTAAACTAGCCAGTTAGACTTCTAAGAACACTAAATAGAGTACAACGGTCCACATTGATCTTTGGAATTGCTCAACTCTCTCCAAATACGAGCTTTCATGTTTTTGTACAATTTCAAACATAACTTGGTCTATTCGCATCTTTACCTTACGAAACGCTGCACGAAGGCTAAACTAGCCAGTTAGACTTCTAAGAACACTAAACAGAGTGCAACGGTCCACATTGATGCTTTGGAATTGCTCAACTCTCTCCAAATATGACCTTTTCACGTTTTTGTGCAATTTCAAACATAACTTGGTCTATTCGAATCTTTACCTTACGAAACGTTGCACGAAGGATAAACGAGCAGGTTAGACTTCTAAGAACACTAAATAGAGTTCAACGGTCCACATTGATGCTTTGGAATTTCTCAACTCTCACCATATATGAGCTTTTCCCGTTTTTGTGCAATTTCAAACATCACTTGGTCTATTCGCATCTTTGCCTTACGAAACGTTGCACTAAGGCTAAACTAGCCAGTTAGACTTCTAAGAACACTAAATAGAGTACAACGGTCCACATTGATGCTTTGGAATTGCTCAACTCTCTCCATATATGAGCTTTTCCCGTTTTTGTGCAATTTCAAACATCACTTGGTCTGTTCGTATCTTTGCCTTACGAAACGTTGCACTAAGGCTAAACTAGCCAATTAGACATCGAAGAACACTAAATAGAGTACAAATGTCCACATTGATGCTTTGGAATTGCTCAACTCTCTCCATAGATAAGCATGTCATGTTTTACTGCAATTTTAAACATAACTTGGTCTATTCGCATCTTTACCTTACGAAACGTTGCACGAAGGCTAAACTACCACGTTAGACTTCTAAGAATACTAAATAGAGTACAACGGTCAACATTGATGCTTTGGAATTGCTCAACTCTCACCATATATGAGCTTTTCATGTTTTTGTGCAATTTCAAACATAACTTGGTCTATTCGCATCTTTGCCTTACGAAACGTTGCACGACGTCAAAACTAGCCAGTTAGACTTCTAAGAACACTAAATAGAGTACAACGGTCCACATTGATACCTTGGAATTGCTCAACTCTCTCCATAGATAAGCATGTCACGTTTTCGTGTAATTTCAAACATAACTTGGTCGATTCAGATCGTTACCTTACGAAACGTTGCACGAAGGCTAAACGAGCAGGGTAGACTTCTAAGAACACTAAATAGAGTACAACGGTCCACATTGATGCTTTGGAATTGCTCAACTCTCACCATATATGAGCTTTTCACGTTTTTGTGCAATTTGAAAAATAACTTGGTCTATTCGCATCTTTGCCTTACGAAACGTTGCACGACGTCTAAACTAGCCAGTTAGACTTCTAAGAACACTAAATAGAGTACAACGGTCCACATTGATACTTTGAAATTGCTCAACTCTCTCCATAGATATGCATGTCACGTTTTAGTGTAATTTCAAACATAACTTGGTCGATTCAGATATTTACCTTCCGAAACGTTGCACGAAGGCTAAACTAGCACGTTAGACTTCTAAGAATACTAATTAGAGTACAATGGTCCACATTAATGCTTTGGAATTGCTCAACTCTCACCATATATGAGCTTTTCACGTTTTTGTGCAATTTCAAACATCACTTGGTCTATTCGCATCTTTGCCGTACGAAACGTTGTACGAAGGCTAAACTAGCCAGTTAGACTTCTAAGAACACTAAATAGAGTACAACGGTCCACATTGATGCTTTGGAATTCCATAACTCTCACTATATATGAGCTTTTCACGTTTTTGTGCAATTTGAAAAATAACTTGGTCTATTCGCATCTTTGCCTTACGAAACGTTGCACGACGTCTAAACTAGCCAGTTAGACTTCTGAGAACACTAAATAGAGTACAACGGTCCACATTGATGCTTTGAAATTGCTCAACTCTCTCCATACATAAGCATGTCACGTTTTAGTGTAATTCCAAACATAACTTGGTCGATTCAGATATTTACCTTACGAAACGTTGCACGAAGGCTAAACTAGCACGTTAGACTTCTAAGAATACTAAATAGAGTACAACGGTCCACATTGATGCTTTGGAATTGCTCAACTCTCACCATATATGAGCTTTTCACGTTTTTGTGCAATTTCAAACATCCCTTGGTCTATTCGCATCTTTGCCGTACGAAATGTTGTACGAAGGCTAAACTAGCCAGTTAGACTTCTAGGAACACTAAATTGAGTACAACGTTCCACATTGATGCTTTGGAATTGCTCAACTCTCTCCATAGATAAGCATGTCACGTTTTAGTGCAATTTCAAACATAACTTGGTCTATTCACATCTTTACCTTACGAAACGTTGCACTAAGGCTAAACTAGCCAGTTATACTTCTAAGAACACTAAATAGAGTACAACGGTCCACATTGATGCTTTGGAATTGCTCAACTCTCTCCATAGATAAGCATGTCATGTTTTACTGCAATTTCAAACATAACTTGGTCTATTTGCATCTTTACCTTACGAAACGTTGCACGAAGGCTAAACTACCACGTTAGACTTCTAAGAATACTAAATAGAGTACAACGGTCCACATTGAAGCTTTGGAATTGCTCAACTCTCACCATATATGAGCTTTTCACGTTTTTGTGCAATTTCAAACATAACTTGGTCTATTCGCATATTTGCCTTACGAAACGTTGTACGAAGGCTAAACTAGCCAGTTAGACTTCTAAGAACACTAAATAGAGTACAACGGTCCACATTGATACCTTGGAATTGCTCAACTCTCTCCATTGATAAGCATGTCACGTTTTAGTGTAATTTCAAACATAACTTGGTCGATTCAGATATTTACCTTACGAAACGTTGCACGAAGGCTAAACTAGCACGTTAGACTTCTAAGAATACTAAATAGAGTACAAAGGTCCACATTGATGCTTTGGAATTGCTCAACTCTCACCATATATGAGCTTTTCACGTTTTTGTGCAATTTCAAACATCCCTTGGTCTATTCGCATCTTTGCCGTACGAAACGTTGTACGAAGGCTAAACTAGCCAGTTAGACTTCTAAGAACACTAAATAGAGTACAACGGTCCACATTGATGCTTTGGAGTTGCTCAACTCTCTCCATAGATAAGCGTGTCACGTTTTAGTGCAATTTCAAACATAACTTGGTCTATTCACATCTTTACCTTACGAAACGTTGCACGAAGGCTAAACTAGCCAGTTAGACTTCTAAGAATACTAAACGGAGGGCAACGGTCCACATTGATGCTTTGGAATTGCTCAACTCTCTCCAAATACGAGCTTTCACGTTTTTGTGCAATTTCAAACATAAGTTGGTCTATTCGAATCCTTACCTTACGAAACGTTGAACGAAGGTTAAACGAGCAGGTTAGACTTCTAAGAACACTAAATAGAGTACAACTGTCCACATTGATGCTTTGGAATTGCTGAACTCTCACCATATATGAGCTTTTCACGTTTTTGTGCAATTTCAAACATCACTTGGTCTATTCGCATCTTTGCCGTACGAAACGTTGCACGAAGGCTAAACTAGCCAGTTAGACTTCTAAGAACACTAAATAGAGTACAACGGTCCACATTGATGCTTTGGAATTGCTCAACTCTCTCCATAGATAAGCATGTCACGTTTTTGTGCAATTTCAAACATAACTTGGTCTATTCACATCTTGACCTTACGAAACGTTGCACGAAGGCTAAACTAGCCAGTTAGACTTCTAAGAATACGAAACGGAGGGCAACGGTCCACATTGATGCTTTGGAATTGCTCAACTCTCTCCAAATACGAGCTTTCACGTTTTTGTGCAATTTCAAACATAAGTTGGTCTATTCGAATCTTTGCCTTACGAAACGTTGCACGAAGGTTAAACGAGCAGGTTAGACTTCTAAGAACACTAAATAGAGTACAACGGTCCACATTGATGCTTTGCAATTGCTGAACTCTCACCATATATGAGCTTTTCACGTTTTTGTGCAATTTCAAACATCACTTGGTCTATTCGCATCTTTGCCGTACGAAACATTGCACGAAGGCTAAACTAGCCAGTTAGACTTCTAAGAACACTAAATAGAGTACAACGGTCCACATTGATGCTTTGGAATTGCTCAACTCTCTCCATAGATAAGCCTGTCACGTTTTAGTGCAATTTCAAACATAACTTGGTCTATTCACATCTTTACCTTACGAAACGTTGCACGAAGGCTAAACTAGCCAGTTAGACTTCTAAGAATACTAAACGGAGGGCAACGGTCCACATTGATGCTTTGGAATTGCTCAACTCTCTCCAAATACGAGCTTTCACGTTTTTGTGCAATTTCAAACATAAGTTGGTCTATTCGAATCTTTACCTTACGAAACGTTGCACGAAGGTTAAACGATCAGGTTAGACTTCTAAGAACACTAAATAGAGTACAACGGTCCACATTGATGCTTTGGAATTGCTCAACTCTCACCATATATGAGCTTTTCACGTTTTTGTGCAATTTCAAACATCACTTTGTCTATTCGCATCTTTGTCGTACGAAACATTGCACGAAGGTTAAACTAGCCAGTTAGACTTCTAAGAACACTAAATAGAGTACAACGGTCCACATTGATGCTTTGGAATTGCTCAACTCTCTCCATAGATAAGCATGTCACGTTTTAGTGCAATTTCAAACATAACTTGGTCTATTCTCATCTTTACCTTACGAAACGTTGCACGAAGGCTAAACTAGCCAGTTAGACTTCTAAGAATACTAAACGGAGGGCAACGGTCCACATTGATGCTTTGTAATTGCTCAACTCTCTCCAAATACGAGCTTTCACGTTTTTGTGCAATTTCAAACATAAGTTGGTCTATTCGAATCTTTACCTTACGAAACGTTGCACGAAGGTTAAACGAGCAGGTTAGACTTCTAAGAGCACTAAATAGAGTACAACGGTCCACATTGATGCTTTGGAATTGCTGAACTCTCACCATATATGAGCTTTTCAAGTTTTTGTGCAATTTCAAACATCACTTGGTCTATTCGCATCTTTGCCGTACGAAACGTTGCACGAAGGCTAAACTAGCCAGTTAGACTTCTAAGAACACTAAATAGAGTACAACGGTCCACATTGATGCTTTGGAATTGCTCAACTCTCTCCATAGATAAGCATGTCACGTTTTAGTACAATTTCAAACATAACTTGGTCTATTCACATCTTTACCTTACGAAACGTTGCACGAAGGCTAAACTAGCCTGTTAGACTTCTAAGAATACTAAACAGAGGGCAACGGTCCACATTGATGCTTTGGAATTGCTCAACTCTCTCCAAATACGAGCTTTCACGTTTTAGTGCAATTTCAAACATAACTTGGTCTATTCACATCTTTACCTTACGAAACGTTGCACTAAGGCTAAACTAGCCAGTTATACTTCTAAGAACACTAAATAGAGTACAACGGTCCACATTGATGCTTTGGAATTGCTCAACTCTCTCCATAGATAAGCATGTCATGTTTTACTGCAATTTCAAACATAACTTGGTCTATTTGCATCTTTACCTTACGAAACGTTGCACGAAGGCTAAACTACCACGTTAGACTTCTAAGAATACTAAATAGAGTACAACGGTCCACATTGAAGCTTTGGAATTGCTCAACTCTCACCATATATGAGCTTTTCACGTTTTTGTGCAATTTCAAACATAACTTGGTCTATTCGCATATTTGCCTTACGAAACGTTGTACGAAGGCTAAACTAGCCAGTTAGACTTCTAAGAACACTAAATAGAGTACAACGGTCCACATTGATACCTTGGAATTGCTCAACTCTCTCCATAGATAAGCATGTCACGTTTTAGTGTAATTTCAAACATAACTTGGTCGATTCAGATATTTACCTTACGAAACGTTGCACGAAGGCTAAACTAGCACGTTAGACTTCTAAGAATACTAAATAGAGTACAAAGGTCCACATTGATGCTTTGGAATTGCTCAACTCTCACCATATATGAGCTTTTCACGTTTTTGTGCAATTTCAAACATCCCTTGGTCTATTCGCATCTTTGCCGTACGAAACGTTGTACGAAGGCTAAACTAGCCAGTTAGACTTCTAAGAACACTAAATAGAGTACAACGGTCCACATTGATGCTTTGGAGTTGCTCAACTCTCTCCATAGATAAGCGTGTCACGTTTTAGTGCAATTTCAAACATAACTTGGTCTATTCACATCTTTACCTTACGAAACGTTGCACGAAGGCTAAACTAGCCAGTTAGACTTCTAAGAATACTAAACGGAGGGCAACGGTCCACATTGATGCTTTGGAATTGCTCAACTCTCTCCAAATACGAGCTTTCACGTTTTTGTGCAATTTCAAACATAAGTTGGTCTATTCGAATCCTTACCTTACGAAACGTTGCACGAAGGTTAAACGAGCAGGTTAGACTTCTAAGAACACTAAATAGAGTACAACGGTCCACATTGATGCTTTGCAATTGCTGAACTCTCACCATATATGAGCTTTTCACGTTTTTGTGCAATTTCAAACATCACTTGGTCTATTCGCATCTTTGCCGTACGAAACATTGCACGAAGGCTAAACTAGCCAGTTAGACTTCTAAGAACACTAAATAGAGTACAACGGTCCACATTGATGCTTTGGAATTGCTCAACTCTCTCCATAGATAAGCCTGTCACGTTTTAGTGCAATTTCAAACATAACTTGGTCTATTCACATCTTTACCTTACGAAACGTTGCACGAAGGCTAAACTAGCCAGTTAGACTTCTAAGAATACTAAACGGAGGGCAACGGTCCACATTGATGCTTTGGAATTGCTCAACTCTCTCCAAATACGAGCTTTCACGTTTTTGTGCAATTTCAAACATAAGTTGGTCTATTCGAATCTTTACCTTACGAAACGTTGCACGAAGGTTAAACGATCAGGTTAGACTTCTAAGAACACTAAATAGAGTACAACGGTCCACATTGATGCTTTGGAATTGCTCAACTCTCACCATATATGAGCTTTTCACGTTTTTGTGCAATTTCAAACATCACTTTGTCTATTCGCATCTTTGTCGTACGAAACATTGCACGAAGGTTAAACTAGCCAGTTAGACTTCTAAGAACACTAAATAGAGTACAACGGTCCACATTGATGCTTTGGAATTGCTCAACTCTCTCCATAGATAAGCATGTCACGTTTTAGTGCAATTTCAAACATAACTTGGTCTATTCTCATCTTTACCTTACGAAACGTTGCACGAAGGCTAAACTAGCCAGTTAGACTTCTAAGAATACTAAACAGAGGGCAACGGTCCACATTGATGCTTTGGAATTGCTCAACTCTCTCCAAATACGAGCTTTCACGTTTTTGTGCAATTTCAAACATAAGTTGGTCTATTCGAATCTTTACCTTACGAAACGTTGCACGAAGGTTAAACGAGCAGGTTAGACTTCTAAGAACACTAAATAGAGTACAACGGTCCACATTGATGCTTTGGAATTGCTGAACTCTCACCATATATGAGCTTTTCAAGTTTTTGTGCAATTTCAAACATCACTTGGTCTATTCGCATCTTTGCCGTACGAAACGTTGCACGAAGGCTAAACTAGCCAGTTAGACTTCTAAGAACACTAAATAGAGTACAACGGTCCACATTGATGCTTTGGAATTGCTCAACTCTCTCCATAGATAAGCATGTCACGTTTTAGTGCAATTTCAAACATAACTTGGTCTATTCACATCTTTACCTTACGAAACGTTGCACGAAGGCTAAACTAGCCTGTTAGACTTCTAAGAATACTAAACAGAGGGCAACGGTCCACATTGATGCTTTGGAATTGCTCAACTCTCTCCAAATACGAGCTTTCACGTTTTTGTGTAATTTCAAACATAACTTGGTCTATTCGAATCTTTACCTTACGAAACGTTGCACGAAGGCTAAACGAGCAGGTTAGACTTCTAAGATCACTAAATAGAGTACAACGGTCCACATTGATACCTTGGAATTGCTCAACTCTCTCCATAGATAAGCATGTCACGTTTTAGTGTAATTTCAAACATAACTTGGTCGATTCAGATCTTTACCTTACGAAACGTTGCACGAAGGCTAAACGAGCAGGTTAGACTTCTAAGAACACTAAATAGAGTACAACGGTCCACATTGATGCTTTGGAATTGCTCAACTCTCACCATATATGAGCTTTTCACATTTTTGTGCAATTTGAAAAATAACTTGGTCTATTCGCATCTTTGCCTTACGAAACGTTGCACGACGTCTAAACTAGCCAGTTAGACTTCTAAGAACACTAAATAGAGAAGAACGGTCCACATTGATGCTTTGGAATTGCTCAACTCTCTCCATAGATAAGCATGTCACGTTTTAGTGTAATTTCAAACATAACTTGGTCGATTCAGATATTTACCTTACGAAACGTTGCACGAAGGCTAAACTAGCACGTTAGACTTCTAAGAATACTAAATAGAGTACAACGGTCCACATTGATGCTTTGGAATTGCTCAACTCTCACCATATATGAGCTTTTCACATTTTTGTGCAATTTCAAACATCACTTGGTCTATTCGCATCTTTGCCGTACGAAACGTTGCACGAAGGCTAAACTAGCCAGTTAGACTTCTAAGAGCACTAAATAGAGTACAACGGTCCACATTGATGCTTTGGAATTGCTCAACTCTCTCCATAGATAAGCCTGTCACGTTTTAGTGCAATTTCACACATAACTTGGTCTATTCACATCTTTACCTTACGAAACGTTGCACGAAGGCTAAACTAGCCAGTTAGACTTCTAAGAATACTAAACAGAGGGCAACGGTCCACATTGATGCTTTGGAATTGCTCAACTCTCTCCAAATACGAGCTTTCACGTTTTTGTGGAATTTCAAACATAAGTTGGTCTATTCGAATCTTTACCTTACGAAACGTTGCACGGAGGTTAAACGAGCAGGTTAGACTTCTAAGAACACTAAATAGAGTACAACGGTCCACATTGATGCTTTGGAATTGCTGAACTCTCACCATATATGAGCTTTTCACGTTTTTGTGCAATTTAAAACATCACTTGGTCTATTCGCATCTTTGCCGTACGAAACATTGCACGAAGGCTAAACTAGCCAGTTAGACTTCTAAGAACACTAAATGGAGTACAACGGTCCACATTGATGCTTTGGAATTGCTCAACTCTCTCCATAGATAAGCATGTCATGTTTTACTGCAATTTCAAACATAACTTGGTCTATTCACATCTTTACCTTACGAAACGTTGCACGAAGGCTAAACTAGCTAGTTAGACTTGTAAGAATACTAAACAGAGGGCAACGGTCCACATTGATGCTTTGGAATTGTTCAACTCTCTCCAAATACGAGCTTTCACGTTTTTGTGCAATTTCAAACATAACTTGGTCTATTCGAATCTTTACCTTATGAAACGTTGCACGAAGGCTAAACGAGCAGGTTAGACTTCTAAGAACACTAAATAGAGTACAACGGTCCACATTGATGCTTTGGAATTGCTCAACTCTCACCATATATGAGCTTTTCCCGTTTTTGTGCAATTTCAAACATCACTTGGTCTATTCGCATCTTTGCCTTACGAAACGTTGCACTAAGGCTAAACTAGCCAGTTAGACTTCTTAGAACACTAAATAGAGTACAACGGTCCACATTGATGCTTTGGAATTGCTCAACTCTCTCCATAGATAAGCATGTCATGTTTTACTGCAATTTCAAACATAACTTGGTCTATTCGCATCTTTACCTTACGAAACGTTGCACAAAGGCTAAACTACCACGCTAGACTTCTAAGAATAGTAAATAGAGTACAACGGTCCGCATTGATTCTTTGGAATTGCTCAACTCTCTCCATATACGAGCTTGTCACGTTTTTGTGCAATTTAAAACATAACTTGGTCCATTCACATCTTTACTTTACGAAACGTTGCACGACGTCTAAACTAGCCAGTTAGACTTCTAAGAACACTAAATAGAGTACAACGGTCCACATTGGTGCTTTGGAATTGCTCAACTCTCTCCAAAAACATGCTTTTCACGTTTTAGTGTAATTTCAAACAAAACTTGGTCGATTCAGATCTTTAATTTATGAAACCTTGCACGAAGGCTAAACTAGCAAGTTAGACTTCTAACAATACTAAATAGAGTTCAACGGTCCACATTGACGCTTTGGAATTGCTCAACTCTCTCTACAGATGAGCTTTTCACGTTTTTGTGCAATTTGAAACATAACTTGGTCTATTCGCATCGTTACCTTATGAAACGTTGCAAGAAGGCTAAACTAGTAAGTTAGACTTCTAAGAACACTAAATAGAGTGCAACGGTCCACCTTGATGCTTTGGAATTGCTCAACTCTCTCCATAGACTAGCTTCTCACGTTTTTGTGGAATTTCAAACATAACTTGGTCGATTCAGATATTTACCTTACGAAACGTTGCACGAAGGCTAAACTAGCACATTAGACTTCTAAGAATACTAAATAGAGTACAACGGTCCACATTGATGCTTTGGAATTGCTCAACTCTCACCATATATGAGCTTTTCACGTTTTAGTGCAATTTCAAAAAAACATGGTCTATTTGCATATTTAATTTATCAAACCTTGCACGAAGGCTAAACTAGCAAGTTAGACTTCTAACAATACTAAATAGAGTTCAACATTTCACATTGACGCGTTGGAATTGATGGATCATACTTAACACAAGAGGGGGGGTGAATTGTGTCCCCAAATTCCGATAGGAATCTCTTTTTATAATTTAAAAGGAAATCAATGTCAATTAACAATTAGCACACAAATTTGAACTCTAATGATTATCCTAATCAATATTCATTTCAATGCAAGATGTGATACAATATGGTGAATGATCAATTATCAAATAATCAAGGAATTGCAAAAACAGATTTTTTTTCAAACAACACACTACGCATAGATTTTACAACTCAAATTTCACCTAGCAAATCAAGTCAGAATTCAATGAAATTTGGTATGCAGTATCACAACACCCTAATGAATACTATATCAAAAATTCAGATTAAAATTAAAAGTTTAGCTATGTGAACAGTTCACGGACAGACTAGTGGTTCAGAAAATTCTGCAATCAAAACACTTAATCAATCAACAAGCAAGCAATGCAATCAAGAAAGTCCACACAGCAATTTATAGTAGTTCGGAGACTCTTCTCCTACATCTACTACCTAGGTTCACCAACCTAGGATTTTCCAACCTCCACTAAGGATGTGGTTTTCTCAAGAGCTCCACAAAACTCACAAGGGTTTTTAGGTCACCCTTAAAACTGAAGATTTCAAGACAATCTTCAAACTTTACAACCAAGGGTTTCAAGCACTCCCTTAAACTCAACCTCAACAAGGTTTTTGCCCAATGAAGGGACTTTTACAAGTGTTCGGTATAAATGGTTCACTCAAGGTTTGCACTAAGCAAATGGGGTTGAGGAACACTCAAGAATCACAATATCACCTCACGGGTTGGATAGAAAATGAAGAATAATGAGGATTTTTGAATCTGAAAATAAGAAGCCAAATGAGAAGCACTCCCTCTTTGCAAAAGCAAAATAGTGAGGAAGCCTTTAGAGTGGCTTGGGTAGAAGCTTGGATTCAATGGCACAAACTCGCTTGAAAGCTTTGAGAGCAAGAATTTCTTCAATATAATTTTGGCTTCTCCAAGTTGGAATGAGGAAGAACCCCTCTTTATAATTTACCAAGCTCTTGTGATTTCCACCATTGGATCTTTTTCCATCTTCAAATCTCGACCTTCAATTACATGTGCAAATCTCGGCTATTGAATGAATAGATCATTAAATCTCAACCTTGCAATACATAGCCGTTGCACTTGCATCTTTTTTCAAGTCTAGCTTTGCAAGATTTGAGTTGTCATGTGCACTTGCAGCCATCTTTGACCATTTGATCAAACTTGCACCAAATCTTGGCCTTGGTATCTCCAACAATTTTGTCATCTTTGACCATTTGATCAAACTTACACCAAATCTTGGCCTTGGTATCTCCAACGATTTCCTACAAAATGTGTAGCAACTTGCAGCCATCTTTGACTCCAAAAATCAAGTAAGATCTTCTTTTAAGTCAAAAATTGCAAGCAAGAATATGGTCTTATGCACAACCATTGGATTCACCTTTTAAATGGTCATCTTCACCCTTCAAGTCTTGTTGTAATCTGATCCATTCATAATTCAAAATAATTCAATCTCGGCCATAGATTAGTGTACCATTGGAGCTTGTAGTCTTCAAGAATATCTTCATAATCTAAGTCTTGTCTAGTTGCAAAATATACTTTCTCATCTCTTACAAATTTCAACCATTGCATTTGTCCTTTAGCTTCATCAATTTTCTTCTCACAAAAATCTGATCATTGACCTCAATAAAGGAAGCATGTGCAAGATCTTGTTTGATGAAGACAAGAGATCCTTCACGTGACCAACATGTCCCAATGGCAAGGCTGACCCTTCACACGTGCTTGCAATAACATTCTTGAAAAGACCTTGTTGGCAACTTCATAGCCAAGCAAATTTAAACATGTATCTCTCTTGAATTCAAATGAGCTCTTTAACATTCCCTGCAATCTTTAAGCAAGCTTGGTCTCTTGATTTCAAATGTGTAGAGACATTTTCCAAAGCTTGAGACATCTTCTAGAACATTAAATCAATTAATTTCAACTGCTCTAGACTTCATATACTTGGTCCGTATAGCCTTCATGCACAAATGTCTTCATGTGGCATATATTGCTTAAATCGGACACCTTGTGTAACATTTAATGTCCTTGTCTGAATCTTGACTTCAAACTCTGAATTTGACAGCACCAATATATCCATATTATACAGCTCCAAAGCTAATTCCAATCATCAATCAAAATGCCTTAGTGGAAGGTTGATGAACGTAGGTTTTTCTTGGTTTTCTAGAGATCCAAGCTCATACTTGAAAACCGGACTTCAATTCACTTGAGCAAACTGAATTCTGAGTGATATAACATCCTCATGATGATTAACCTACAAAGAAATAGGAGGTAGAACTCCCCAATTGCATGTAAGCTCAAAGAGCTTCATATAGAGCGCATAGGTTAATTACATTAGAAAAACAACCCAGAAAATTCATATTACTGCATGATAAATCATGTCATATATATTAGAATGTCCATATAAAATTTCATAACAATCGGAAATCGTTTGGTCACTCAACCAAGCAAATAAGTCACTAATAGTGAAATCGATAAATTTTAAGTGTAAATTCAATGTCATTTTGCAAACTCAGTGTAAATGACCTTTTCTCTTGAACTTTACTAAGTCAAATATGTTCATAGTGATAAAACTAAGATGCACACAAAATTTCATTTAAATCGGAGTTCATTTGGTTCACCACGTTCACAAAGAACACATATGCACAAAATTAGGTAAGACCTAGTTTTGGCGGAATTTAAGCATATGACCAAATGTGTATGTGATGCACTTAATTTATCATGATTATAGTCCTAGAACATATATTAGACTTTTATGTGCATGTGGTTCAAGTTTCAAGTCATTTGGACCTAAGTTGGTTAAGATAAATTATGATCATTAGAAGATTAATGCCCTAACTTAGTCCATGTATGTTTGTTTTCAAAACTAAATTTCCAGCACTATCTCAAAAATATATAGATATCAAATTCACATAGAGATATGCATAAGCCTTCATTTAAGTGTATATGCACAATTAAGATATTAAACAATTAACCAAATAATCATTTAAGCATGTTTTCTAGCATTTTAGGATATGTTCAAGTCAAGCATGCTCACACACATTTTAGTATACAATTATACACAATCATCAAAAACACAATGTTGACTAGACACTAAGTCTTGGTCCAACAGGAATTTCTCAACTCTCTCTACGGACGAGCTTTTTACGTTTTTGTGCAATTTCAAACATAACTTGGTCTATTCGTATCTTTACCTCACGAAACATTGCACAAAAGCTAAACTAGTAAGTTAGACTTCTAAGAACAATAAATAGAGTACAACGGTCCACATTGATGCTTTGGAATTGCTCAACTCTCTCTATAGACAGCTTTTCACCTTTTTTGTGCAATTTCAAACATAACTTGGTCTCTTCGCATCTTTACCTTACGAAACGTTGCATGAAGGCTAAACTAGTAAGTTAGACTTCTAAGAACAATAATTAGAGTACAACGGTCCACATTGATTCTTTGGAATTCCTCAACTCTCTCCATATACGAGATTTTCACGTTTTTGTGGAATTTCAAACGTAACTTGGTCTATTCGCATCTTTACCCTACAAAATATTGCACGAAGGATAAACTAGCAAGTTAGACTTCTAAGAATACTAAATAGAGTACAACGTTCCACATTGATTCTTTGGAATTGCTCAACTCTCTCCATATACGAGATTTTCACGTTTTTGTGCAATTTCAAATATAACTTGCTCTATTCGTATCTTTACCTCACGAAACGTTGCACAAAGGCTAAACTAGTAAGTTAGACTTCTAAGAACAATAATTAGAGTACAACGGTCCACCTTGATGCTTTGGAATTGCTCAAGTCCCTCCATAGACGACCTTTTCACGTTTTTGTGGAATTTCAAACATAACTTGGTCTATTCGCGTCTTTTCCCTACAAAATATTGCACGAAGGCTAAACTAGCAAGTTAGACTTCTAAGAATACGAAATAGAGTACAACGGTCCACATTGATGCCTTGGAATTGCTCAACTCTCTCCAGAGAAGAGCTTTTAACGTTTTTATGGAATTTCAAACATAACTTGGTCTATTTGCATCTTTACCTTACGAAACGTTGCACGATGGCTAAACTAGCAGGTTAGACTTCAAAGAACACTAAATAGAGTACAACGGTCCACATTGATGCTTCGGAATTGCTCAACTCTCTCCATAGATGTGCATGTCACGTTTTAGTGCAATTTCAAACATAACTTGGTCTATTCGCATCTTTACCTAATGAAATGTTACGCGAAGGGTAAACTAGCAAGTTAGACATCTAAGAACACTAAATATAGTACAACAGTCCACATTGATGCTTTGGAATTGCTCAACTCTCACCAATAACATGCTTTTCATGTTCTGTGCAATTTCAAACAAAACATGGTCTATTCGCATCTTTAATTTATGAAACCTTGCACGAAGGCTAAACTAGCAAGTTAGACTTCTAACAATACTAAATAGAGTACAACGGTCCACATTGATGCCTTGGAATTGCTCAACTCTCTCTACAGACGAGCTTTTCACGTTTTTGTGTAACTTCAAACATAACTTGGTCTATTCGTATCTTTACCTCACGAAACGTTGCACAAAAGCTAAACTAGTAAGTTAGACTTCTAAAAACAATAAATAGAGTGCAACGGTCCACATTGATGCTTTGGAATTGCTCAACTCTCTCCATACACGAGCTTTTCACGTTTTTGTGGCATTACAAACATAACTTGGTGTATTGGCATCTTTACCTTACGAAACATTGCACGAAGGCTAAACTAGCAAGTTAGACTTCTAAGAATACTAAATAGAGTACAACGTTCCACATTGATTCTTTGGAATTGCTCAACTCTCTCCATATACGAGATTTTCACGTTTTTGTGCAATTTCAAATATAACTTGGTCTATTCGTATCTTTACCTCACGAAACGTTGCACAAAGGCTAAACGAGTAAGTTAGACTTCTAAGAACAATAATTAGAGTACAACGGTCCACCTTGATGCTTTGGAATTGCTCAAGTTCCTCCATAGACGAGCTTTTCACGTTTTTGTGGAATTTCAAACATAACTTGTTCTATTCGCGTCTTTTCCCTACAAAATATTGCACGAAGGCTAAACTAGCAAGTTAGACTTCTAAGAATACTAAATAGAGTACAACGGTCCACATTGATGCCTTGGAATTGCTCAACTCTCTCCAGAGAAGAGCTTTTAACGTTTTTATGGAATTTCAAACATAACTTGGTCTATTTGCATCTTTACCTTACGAAACGTTGCACGATGGCTAAACTAGCAGGTTAGACTTCAAAGAACACTAAATAGAGTACAACGGTCCACATTGATGCTTCGGAATTGCTCAACTCTCTCCATAGATGTGCATGTCACGTTTTAGTGCAATTTCAAACATAACTTGGTCTATTCGCATCTTTACCTAAGGAAATGTTACGCGAAGGGTAAACTAGCAAGTTAGACATCTAAGAACACTAAATATAGTACAACAGTCCACATTGATGCTTTGGAATTGCTCAACTCTCACCAATAACAAGCTTTTCACGTTCTGTGCAATTTCAAACAAAACATGGTCTATTCGCATCTTTAATTTATGAAACCTTGCACGAAGGCTAAACTAGCAAGTTAGACTTCTAACAATACTAAATAGAGTACAACGGTCCACATTGATGCCTTGGAATTGCTCAACTCTCTCTACAGACGAGCTTTTCACGTTTTTGTGTAACTTCAAACATAACTTGGTCTATTCGTATCTTTACCTCACGAAACGTTGCACAAAGGCTAAACTAGTAAGTTAGACTTCTAAAAACAATAAATAGAGTGCAACGGTCCACATTGATGCTTTGGAATTGCTCAACTCTCTCCATAGACGAGCTTTTCACGTTTTTGTGGCATTTCAAACATAACTTGGTGTATTGGCATCTTTACCTTACGAAACATTGCACGAGGGCTAAACTAGCAAGTTAGACTTCTAAGAATACAAAATAGAGTACAACGGTACACATTGATGCTTTGGAATTGCTCAACTCTCTCTACAGACGAGCTTTTTACGTTTTTGTGCAATTTCAAACATAACTTGGTCTATTCGTATCTTTACCGCACGAAACGTTGCAGAAAGGCTAAACTAGTAAGTTAGACTTCTAATAACAATAAATAGAGTACAACGGTCCACATTGATGCTTTGGAATTGCTCAAGTCTCTCCATAGTCGAGCTTTTCACGTTTTTGTGGTATTTCAAACATAACTTGGTCTATTCGCATCGTTACCTTAGTGAAACCTTAGTGAAACCTTGCACGAAGGCTAAACTAACAAGTTGGACTTCTAAAAATACTAAATGGAGTACAACGGTCCACATTGATGATTTGTAATTGCTCAACTCTCACCATCTATGAGCTTTTCACGTTTTTGTGTAATTCCAAACATAACTTTGTCTATTCGCATCTTCACCTTACGAAACGTTGCACGAAGGCTAAACTAGCAAGTTAGACTTCTGAGAATACTAAATAGAGTACAACGGTCGACATCGATGCTTTGGAATTGCTCAACTCTCTTCATATACGAGATTTTCACGTTTTTGTGCAATTTCAAACATAACTTGGTCTATTCGCATCTTTATCTTACGAAACGTTGCGCGAAGGCTAAACGAACAGGTTAGACTTCTAAGAACACTAAATAGTGCACAACGGTCCACATTGATGCTTTGGAATTGCTCAACTCTCTCCATAGATGAGCATGCCACGTCTTAGTGCAATTTGAAACATAACTTGGTCTATACGCATCTTTACCTTAGGAAACGTTCCGCGAAGGCTAAACTAGCAAGTTAGAAATCGAAGAACACTAAATAGAGTACAATGGTCCACATTGATGCTTTGGAATTGCTCAACTCTCTCCAAAAACAATCTTTTCACGTTTTAGTGCAATTTAAAACAAAACATGGTCTATTCGCATCTTTAATTTATGAAACCTTGCACGAAGGCTAAACTAGCAAGTTAGACTTCTAGCAATACTAAATAGAGTACAATGGTCCACATTGATGCTTTGAAATTTCTCAACTCTCTCCATAGACGAGCTTTTCACGTTTTTGTGGTATTTCAAACATAACTTGGTGTATTGGCAACTTTACCTTACGAAAAGTTGCACGAAGGCTAAACTTGTAAGTTTGACTTCTAAGAATAGTAAATAGAGTACAACGGTCCGCATTGATTCTTTGGAATTGCTCAACTCTCTCCATATACGAGCTTGTCACGTTTTTGTGCAATTTAAAACATAACTTGGTCCATTCACATCTTTACTTTACGAAACGTTGCACGATGGCTAAACAAGCAGGTTAGACTTCAAAGAACACTAAATAGAGTACAACGGTCCACATTGGTGCTTTGGAATTGCTCAACTCTCTCCAAAAACATGCTTTTCACGTTTTAGTGCAATTTCAAACAAAACATGGTCTCTTCGCATCTTTAATTTATGAAACCTTGCACGAAGGCTAAACTAGCAAGTTAGACTTCTAACAATACTAAATAGAGTTCAACGGTCCACATTGACGCTTTGGAATTGCTCAACTCTCTCTACAGATGAGCTTTTCACCTTTTTGTGCAATTTCAAACATAACTTGGTCTATTCGCATCGTTACCTTATGAAACGTTGCAAGAAGGCTAAACTAGTAAGTTAGACTTCTAAGAACAATAAATAGAGTGCAACGGTCCACCTTGATGCTTTGGAATTGCTCTCGTCTCTCCATAGACTAGCTTCTCACGTTTTTGTGGAATTTCAAACATAACTTGGTCTATTCACATCTTTACCCTACAAAATATTGCACGAAGGCTAAACTAGCACGTTAGACTTCTAAGAATACTAAATAGAGTACAACGGTCCACATTGATGCTTTGGAATTGCTCAACTCTCACCATATATGAGCTTTTCACGTTTTAGTGCAATTTCAAAAAAACATGGTCTATTTGCATATTTAATTTATCAAACCTTGCACGAAGGCTAAACTAGCAAGTTAGACTTCTAACAATACTAAATAGAGTTCAACATTTCACATTGACGCGTTGGAATTGATGGATCATACTTAACACAAGAGGGGGGGTGAATTGTGTCCCCAAATTCCGATAGGAATCTCTTTTTATAATTTAAAAGGAAATCAATGTCAATTAACAATTAGCACACAAATTTGAACTCTAATGATTATCCTAATCAATATTCATTTCAATGCAAGATGTGATACAATATGGTGAATGATCAATTATCAAATAATCAAGGAATTGCAAAAACAGATTTTTTTTCAAACAACACACTACGCACAGATTTTACAACTCAAATTTCACCTAGCAAATCAAGTCAGAATTCAATGAAATTTGGTATGCAGTATCACAACACCCTAATGAATACTATATCAAAAATTCAGATTAAAATTAAAAGTTTAGCTATGTGAACAGTTCACGGACAGACTAGTGGTTCAGAAAATTCTGCAATCAAAACACTTAATCAATCAACAAGCAAGCAATGCAATCAAGAAAGTCCACACAGCAATTTATAGTAGTTCGGAGACTCTTCTCCTACATCTACTACCTAGGTTCACCAACCTAGGATTTTCCAACCTCCACTAAGGATGTGGTTTTCTCAAGAGCTCCACAAAACTCACAAGGGTTTTTAGGTCACCCTTAAAACTGAAGATTTCAAGACAATCTTCAAACTTTACAACCAAGGGTTTCAAGCACTCCCTTAAACTCAACCTCAACAAGGTTTTTGCCCAATGAAGGGACTTTTACAAGTGTTCGGTATAAATGGTTCACTCAAGGTTTGCACTAAGCAAATG
Organism: Tripterygium wilfordii; assembly: GCF_013401445.1. Taxonomy (NCBI): domain Eukaryota; kingdom Viridiplantae; phylum Streptophyta; class Magnoliopsida; order Celastrales; family Celastraceae; genus Tripterygium; species Tripterygium wilfordii. The sequence goes on along the minus strand of NC_052232.1, from coordinate 4,585,388 downwards.
GGGTTGAGGAACACTCAAGAATCACAATATCACCTCACGGGTTGGATAGAAAATGAAGAATAATGAGGATTTTTGAATCTGAAAATAAGAAGCCAAATGAGAAGCACTCCCTCTTTGCAAAAGCAAAATAGTGAGGAAGCCTTTAGAGTGGCTTGGGTAGAAGCTTGGATTCAATGGCACAAACTCGCTTGAAAGCTTTGAGAGCAAGAATTTCTTCAATATAATTTTGGCTTCTCCAAGTTGGAATGAGGAAGAACCCCTCTTTATAATTTACCAAGCTCTTGTGATTTCCACCATTGGATCTTTTTCCATCTTCAAATCTCGACCTTCAATTACATGTGCAAATCTCGGCTATTGAATGAATAGATCATTAAATCTCAACCTTGCAATACATAGCCGTTGCACTTGCATCTTTTTTCAAGTCTAGCTTTGCAAGATTTGAGTTGTCATGTGCACTTGCAGCCATCTTTGACCATTTGATCAAACTTGCACCAAATCTTGGCCTTGGTATCTCCAACAATTTTGTCATCTTTGACCATTTGATCAAACTTACACCAAATCTTGGCCTTGGTATCTCCAACGATTTCCTACAAAATGTGTAGCAACTTGCAGCCATCTTTGACTCCAAAAATCAAGTAAGATCTTCTTTTAAGTCAAAAATTGCAAGCAAGAATATGGTCTTATGCACAACCATTGGATTCACCTTTTAAATGGTCATCTTCACCCTTCAAGTCTTGTTGTAATCTGATCCATTCATAATTCAAAATAATTCAATCTCGGCCATAGATTAGTGTACCATTGGAGCTTGTAGTCTTCAAGAATATCTTCATAATCTAAGTCTTGTCTAGTTGCAAAATATACTTTCTCATCTCTTACAAATTTCAACCATTGCATTTGTCCTTTAGCTTCATCAATTTTCTTCTCACAAAAATCTGATCATTGACCTCAATAAAGGAAGCATGTGCAAGATCTTGTTTGATGAAGACAAGAGATCCTTCACGTGACCAACATGTCCCAATGGCAAGGCTGACCCTTCACACGTGCTTGCAATAACATTCTTGAAAAGACCTTGTTGGCAACTTCATAGCCAAGCAAATTTAAACATGTATCTCTCTTGAATTCAAATGAGCTCTTTAACATTCCCTGCAATCTTTAAGCAAGCTTGGTCTCTTGATTTCAAATGTGTAGAGACATTTTCCAAAGCTTGAGACATCTTCTAGAACATTAAATCAATTAATTTCAACTGCTCTAGACTTCATATACTTGGTCCGTATAGCCTTCATGCACAAATGTCTTCATGTGGCATATATTGCTTAAATCGGACACCTTGTGTAACATTTAATGTCCTTGTCTGAATCTTGACTTCAAACTCTGAATTTGACAGCACCAATATATCCATATTATACAGCTCCAAAGCTAATTCCAATCATCAATCAAAATGCCTTAGTGGAAGGTTGATGAACGTAGGTTTTTCTTGGTTTTCTAGAGATCCAAGCTCATACTTGAAAACCGGACTTCAATTCACTTGAGCAAACTGAATTCTGAGTGATATAACATCCTCATGATGATTAACCTACAAAGAAATAGGAGGTAGAACTCCCCAATTGCATGTAAGCTCAAAGAGCTTCATATAGAGCGCATAGGTTAATTACATTAGAAAAACAACCCAGAAAATTCATATTACTGCATGATAAATCATGTCATATATATTAGAATGTCCATATAAAATTTCATAACAATCGGAAATCGTTTGGTCACTCAACCAAGCAAATAAGTCACTAATAGTGAAATCGATAAATTTTAAGTGTAAATTCAATGTCATTTTGCAAACTCAGTGTAAATGACCTTTTCTCTTGAACTTTACTAAGTCAAATATGTTCATAGTGATAAAACTAAGATGCACACAAAATTTCATTTAAATCGGAGTTCATTTGGTTCACCACGTTCACAAAGAACACATATGCACAAAATTAGGTAAGACCTAGTTTTGGCGGAATTTAAGCATATGACCAAATGTGTATGTGATGCACTTAATTTATCATGATTATAGTCCTAGAACATATATTAGACTTTTATGTGCATGTGGTTCAAGTTTCAAGTCATTTGGACCTAAGTTGGTTAAGATAAATTATGATCATTAGAAGATTAATGCCCTAACTTAGTCCATGTATGTTTGTTTTCAAAACTAAATTTCCAGCACTATCTCAAAAATATATAGATATCAAATTCACATAGAGATATGCATAAGCCTTCATTTAAGTGTATATGCACAATTAAGATATTAAACAATTAACCAAATAATCATTTAAGCATGTTTTCTAGCATTTTAGGATATGTTCAAGTCAAGCATGCTCACACACATTTTAGTATACAATTATACACAATCATCAAAAACACAATGTTGACTAGACACTAAGTCTTGGTCCAACAGGAATTTCTCAACTCTCTCTACGGACGAGCTTTTTACGTTTTTGTGCAATTTCAAACATAACTTGGTCTATTCGTATCTTTACCTCACGAAACATTGCACAAAAGCTAAACTAGTAAGTTAGACTTCTAAGAACAATAAATAGAGTACAACGGTCCACATTGATGCTTTGGAATTGCTCAACTCTCTCTATAGACAGCTTTTCACCTTTTTTGTGCAATTTCAAACATAACTTGGTCTCTTCGCATCTTTACCTTACGAAACGTTGCATGAAGGCTAAACTAGTAAGTTAGACTTCTAAGAACAATAATTAGAGTACAACGGTCCACATTGATTCTTTGGAATTCCTCAACTCTCTCCATATACGAGATTTTCACGTTTTTGTGGAATTTCAAACGTAACTTGGTCTATTCGCATCTTTACCCTACAAAATATTGCACGAAGGCTAAACTAGCAAGTTAGACTTCTAAGAATACTAAATAGAGTACAACGTTCCACATTGATTCTTTGGAATTGCTCAACTCTCTCCATATACGAGATTTTCACGTTTTTGTGCAATTTCAAATATAACTTGCTCTATTCGTATCTTTACCTCACGAAACGTTGCACAAAGGCTAAACTAGTAAGTTAGACTTCTAAGAACAATAATTAGAGTACAACGGTCCACCTTGATGCTTTGGAATTGCTCAAGTCCCTCCATAGACGACCTTTTCACGTTTTTGTGGAATTTCAAACATAACTTGGTCTATTCGCGTCTTTTCCCTACAAAATATTGCACGAAGGCTAAACTAGCAAGTTAGACTTCTAAGAATACGAAATAGAGTACAACGGTCCACATTGATGCCTTGGAATTGCTCAACTCTCTCCAGAGAAGAGCTTTTAACGTTTTTATGGAATTTCAAACATAACTTGGTCTATTTGCATCTTTACCTTACGAAACGTTGCACGATGGCTAAACTAGCAGGTTAGACTTCAAAGAACACTAAATAGAGTACAACGGTCCACATTGATGCTTCGGAATTGCTCAACTCTCTCCATAGATGTGCATGTCACGTTTTAGTGCAATTTCAAACATAACTTGGTCTATTCGCATCTTTACCTAATGAAATGTTACGCGAAGGGTAAACTAGCAAGTTAGACATCTAAGAACACTAAATATAGTACAACAGTCCACATTGATGCTTTGGAATTGCTCAACTCTCACCAATAACATGCTTTTCATGTTCTGTGCAATTTCAAACAAAACATGGTCTATTCGCATCTTTAATTTATGAAACCTTGCACGAAGGCTAAACTAGCAAGTTAGACTTCTAACAATACTAAATAGAGTACAACGGTCCACATTGATGCCTTGGAATTGCTCAACTCTCTCTACAGACGAGCTTTTCACGTTTTTGTGTAACTTCAAACATAACTTGGTCTATTCGTATCTTTACCTCACGAAACGTTGCACAAAAGCTAAACTAGTAAGTTAGACTTCTAAAAACAATAAATAGAGTGCAACGGTCCACATTGATGCTTTGGAATTGCTCAACTCTCTCCATACACGAGCTTTTCACGTTTTTGTGGCATTACAAACATAACTTGGTGTATTGGCATCTTTACCTTACGAAACATTGCACGAAGGCTAAACTAGCAAGTTAGACTTCTAAGAATACTAAATAGAGTACAACGTTCCACATTGATTCTTTGGAATTGCTCAACTCTCTCCATATACGAGATTTTCACGTTTTTGTGCAATTTCAAATATAACTTGGTCTATTCGTATCTTTACCTCACGAAACGTTGCACAAAGGCTAAACGAGTAAGTTAGACTTCTAAGAACAATAATTAGAGTACAACGGTCCACCTTGATGCTTTGGAATTGCTCAAGTTCCTCCATAGACGAGCTTTTCACGTTTTTGTGGAATTTCAAACATAACTTGTTCTATTCGCGTCTTTTCCCTACAAAATATTGCACGAAGGCTAAACTGGCAAGTTAGACTTCTAAGAATACTAAATAGAGTACAACGGTCCACATTGATGCCTTGGAATTGCTCAACTCTCTCCAGAGAAGAGCTTTTAACGTTTTTATGGAATTTCAAACATAACTTGGTCTATTTGCATCTTTACCTTACGAAACGTTGCACGATGGCTAAACTAGCAGGTTAGACTTCAAAGAACACTAAATAGAGTACAACGGTCCACATTGATGCTTCGGAATTGCTCAACTCTCTCCATAGATGTGCATGTCACGTTTTAGTGCAATTTCAAACATAACTTGGTCTATTCGCATCTTTACCTAAGGAAATGTTACGCGAAGGGTAAACTAGCAAGTTAGACATCTAAGAACACTAAATATAGTACAACAGTCCACATTGATGCTTTGGAATTGCTCAACTCTCACCAATAACAAGCTTTTCACGTTCTGTGCAATTTCAAACAAAACATGGTCTATTCGCATCTTTAATTTATGAAACCTTGCACGAAGGCTAAACTAGCAAGTTAGACTTCTAACAATACTAAATAGAGTACAACGGTCCACATTGATGCCTTGGAATTGCTCAACTCTCTCTACAGACGAGCTTTTCACGTTTTTGTGTAACTTCAAACATAACTTGGTCTATTCGTATCTTTACCTCACGAAACGTTGCACAAAGGCTAAACTAGTAAGTTAGACTTCTAAAAACAATAAATAGAGTGCAACGGTCCACATTGATGCTTTGGAATTGCTCAACTCTCTCCATAGACGAGCTTTTCACGTTTTTGTGGCATTTCAAACATAACTTGGTGTATTGGCATCTTTACCTTACGAAACATTGCACGAGGGCTAAACTAGCAAGTTAGACTTCTAAGAATACAAAATAGAGTACAACGGTACACATTGATGCTTTGGAATTGCTCAACTCTCTCTACAGACGAGCTTTTTACGTTTTTGTGCAATTTCAAACATAACTTGGTCTATTCGTATCTTTACCGCACGAAACGTTGCAGAAAGGCTAAACTAGTAAGTTAGACTTCTAATAACAATAAATAGAGTACAACGGTCCACATTGATGCTTTGGAATTGCTCAAGTCTCTCCATAGTCGAGCTTTTCACGTTTTTGTGGTATTTCAAACATAACTTGGTCTATTCGCATCGTTACCTTAGTGAAACCTTAGTGAAACCTTGCACGAAGGCTAAACTAACAAGTTGGACTTCTAAAAATACTAAATGGAGTACAACGGTCCACATTGATGATTTGTAATTGCTCAACTCTCACCATCTATGAGCTTTTCACGTTTTTGTGTAATTCCAAACATAACTTTGTCTATTCGCATCTTCACCTTACGAAACGTTGCACGAAGGCTAAACTAGCAAGTTAGACTTCTGAGAATACTAAATAGAGTACAACGGTCGACATCGATGCTTTGGAATTGCTCAACTCTCTTCATATACGAGATTTTCACGTTTTTGTGCAATTTCAAACATAACTTGGTCTATTCGCATCTTTATCTTACGAAACATTGCGCGAAGGCTAAACGAACAGGTTAGACTTCTAAGAACACTAAATAGTGCACAACGGTCCACATTGATGCTTTGGAATTGCTCAACTCTCTCCATAGATGAGCATGCCACGTCTTAGTGCAATTTGAAACATAACTTGGTCTATACGCATCTTTACCTTAGGAAACGTTCCGCGAAGGCTAAACTAGCAAGTTAGAAATCGAAGAACACTAAATAGAGTACAATGGTCCACATTGATGCTTTGGAATTGCTCAACTCTCTCCAAAAACAATCTTTTCACGTTTTAGTGCAATTTAAAACAAAACATGGTCTATTCGCATCTTTAATTTATGAAACCTTGCACGAAGGCTAAACTAGCAAGTTAGACTTCTAGCAATACTAAATAGAGTACAATGGTCCACATTGATGCTTTGAAATTTCTCAACTCTCTCCATAGACGAGCTTTTCACGTTTTTGTGGTATTTCAAACATAACTTGGTGTATTGGCAACTTTACCTTACGAAAAGTTGCACGAAGGCTAAACTTGTAAGTTTGACTTCTAAGAATTGTAAATAGAGTACAACGGTCCGCATTGATTCTTTGGAATTGCTCAACTCTCTCCATATACGAGCTTGTCACGTTTTTGTGCAATTTAAAACATAACTTGGTCCATTCACATCTTTACTTTACGAAACGTTGCACGATGGCTAAACAAGCAGGTTAGACTTCAAAGAACACTAAATAGAGTACAACGGTCCACATTGGTGCTTTGGAATTGCTCAACTCTCTCCAAAAACATGCTTTTCACGTTTTAGTGCAATTTCAAACAAAACATGGTCTCTTCGCATCTTTAATTTATGAAACCTTGCACGAAGGCTAAACTAGCAAGTTAGACTTCTAACAATACTAAATAGAGTTCAACGGTCCACATTGACGCTTTGGAATTGCTCAACTCTCTCTACAGATGAGCTTTTCACCTTTTTGTGCAATTTCAAACATAACTTGGTCTATTCGCATCGTTACCTTATGAAACGTTGCAAGAAGGCTAAACTAGTAAGTTAGACTTCTAAGAACAATAAATAGAGTGCAACGGTCCACCTTGATGCTTTGGAATTGCTCTCGTCTCTCCATAGACTAGCTTCTCACGTTTTTGTGGAATTTCAAACATAACTTGGTCTATTCACATCTTTACCCTACAAAATATTGCACGAAGGCTAAACTAGCAAATTAGACTTCTAAGAATACTAAATAGAGTACAACGGTCCACATTGGTGCTTTGGAATTGCTCAACTCTCTCCAAAAACATGCTTTTCACGTTTTAGTGCAATTTCAAACAAACATGGTCTCTTCGCATCTTTAATTTATGAAACCTTGCACGAAGGCTAAACAAGCAAGTTAGACTTCTAAGAATACTAAACAGAGTACAACGTTCCACATTGATTCTTTGGAATTGCTCAACTCTCTCCATATACGAGATTTTCACGTTTTTGTGCAATTTCAAACATAACTTGGTCTATTTGCATCTTTACCTTACGAAACGTTGCACGATGGCTAAACTAGCAGGTTAGACTTCAAAGAACACTAAATAGAGTACAACGGTCCACATTGATGCTTCGGAATTGCTCAACTCTCTCCATAGATGTGCATGTCACGTTTTAGTACAATTTCAAACATAACTTCGTCTATTCGCATCTTTACCTAAGGAAATGTTACGCGAAGGGTAAACTAGCAAGTTAGACATCTAAGAACACTAAATATAGTACAACAGTCCACATTGATGCTTTGGAATTGCTCAACTCTCACCAATAACAAGCTTTTCACGTTCTGTGCAATTTCAAACAAAACATGGTCTATTCGCATCTTTAATTTATGAAACCTTGCACGAAGGCTAAACTAGCAAGTTAGACTTCTAACAATACTAAATAGAGTACAACGGTCCACATTGATGCCTTGGAATTGCTCAACTCTCTCTACAGACGAGCTTTTCACGTTTTTGTGTAACTTCAAACATAACTTGGTCTATTCGTATCTTTACCTCACGAAACGTTGCACAAAGGCTAAACTAGTAAGTTAGACTTCTAAAAACAATAAATAGAGTGCAACGGTCCACATTGATGCTTTGGAATTGCTCAACTCTCTCCATAGACGAGCTTTTCACGTTTTTGTGGCATTTCAAACATAACTTGGTGTATTGGCATCTTTACCTTACGAAACATTGCACGAGGGCTAAACTAGCAAGTTAGACTTCTAAGAATACAAAATAGAGTACAACGGTACACATTGATGCTTTGGAATTGCTCAACTCTCTCTACAGACGAGCTTTTTACGTTTTTGTGCAATTTCAAACATAACTTGGTCTATTCGTATCTTTACCGCACGAAACGTTGCAGAAAGGCTAAACTAGTAAGTTAGACTTCTAATAACAATAAATAGAGTACAACGGTCCACATTGATGCTTTGGAATTGCTCAAGTCTCTCCATAGTCGAGCTTTTCACGTTTTTGTGGTATTTCAAACATAACTTGGTCTATTCGCATCGTTACCTTAGTGAAACCTTAGTGAAACCTTGCACGAAGGCTAAACTAGCAAGTTGGACTTCTAAAAATACTAAATGGAGTACAACGGTCCACATTGATGATTTGGAATTGCTCAACTCTCACCATCTATGAGCTTTTCACGTTTTTGTGCAATTCCAAACATAACTTTGTCTATTCGCATCTTCACCTTACGAAACGTTGCACGAAGGCTAAACTAGCAAGTTAGACTTCTGAGAAAACTAAATAGAGTACAACGGTCCACATCGATGCTTTGGAATTGCTCAACTCTCTTCATATACGAGATTTTCACGTTTTTGTGCAATTTCAAACATAACTTGGTCTATTCGCATCTTTATCTTACGAAACGTTGCGCGAAGGCTAAACGAACAGGTTAGACTTCTAAGAACACTAAATAGTGCACAACGGTCCACATTGATGCTTTGGAATTGCTCAACTCTCTCCATAGATGAGCATGCCACGTCTTAGTGCAATTTGAAACATAACTTGGTCTATTCGCATCTTTACCTTAGGAAACGTTCCGCGAAGGCTAAACTAGCAAGTTAGAAATCGAAGAACACTAAATAGAGTACAATGGTCCACATTGATGCTTTGGAATTGCTCAACTCTCTCCAAAAACAAGCTTTTCACGTTTTAGTGCAATTTAAAACAAAACATGGTCTATTCGCATCTTTAATTTATGAAACCTTGCACGAAGGCTAAACTAGCAAGTTAGACTTCTAGCAATACTAAATAGAGTACAATGGTCCACATTGATGCTTTGGAATTTCTCAACTCTCTCCATAGATGAGCTTTTCACGTTTTTGTGGTATTTCAAACATAACTTGGTGTATTGGCAACTTTACCTTACGAAAAGTTGCACGAAGGCTAAACTTGTAAGTTTGACTTCTAAGAATAGTAAATAGAGTACAACGGTCCGCATTGATTCTTTGGAATTGCTCAACTCTCTCCATATACGAGCTTGTCACGTTTTTGTTCAATTTAAAACATAACTTGGTCCATTCGCATCTTTACTTTACGAAACGTTGCACGATGGCTAAACAAGCAGGTTAGACTTCAAAGAACACTAAATAGAGTACAACGGTCCACATTGGTGCTTTGGAATTGCTCAACTCTCTCCAAAAACATGCTTTTCACGTTTTAGTGCAATTTCAAACAAAACATGGTCTCTTCGCATCTTTAATTTATGAAACCTTGCACGAAGGCTAAACTAGCAAGTTAGACTTCTAACAATACTAAATAGAGTACAACGGTCCACATTGACGCTTTGGAATTGCTCAACTCTCTCTACAGACGAGCTTTTCACCTTTTTGTGCAATTTCAAACATAACTTGGTCTATTCGCATCGTTACCTTATGAAACGTTGCAAGAAGGCTAAACTAGTAAGTTAGACTTCTAAGAACAATAAATAGAGTGCAACGGTCCACCTTGATGCTTTGGAATTGCTCTCGTCTCTCCATAGACTAGCTTCTCACGTTTTTGTGGAATTTCAAACATAACTTGGTCTATTCACATCTTTACCCTACAAAATATTGCACGCTAAACTAGCAAATTAGACTTCTAAGAATACTAAATAGAGTACAACGGTCCACATTGGTGCTTTGGAATTGCTCAACTCTCTCCAAAAACATGCTTTTCACGTTTTAGTGCAATTTCAAACAAACATGGTCTCTTCGCATCTTTAATTTATGAAACCTTGCACGAAGGCTAAACAAGCAAGTTAGACTTCTAAGAATACTAAACAGAGTACAACGTTCCACATTGATTCTTTGGAATTGCTCAACTCTCTCCATATACGAGATTTTCACGTTTTTGTGCAATTTCAAATATAACTTGCTCTATTCGTATCTTTACCTCACGAAACGTTGCACAAAGGCTAAACGAGTAAGTTAGACTTCTAAGAACAATAATTAGAGTACAACGGTCCACCTTGATGCTTTGGACTTGCTCAAGTCCCTCCATAGACGAGCTTTTCACGTTTTTGTGGAATTTCGAACATAACTTGGTCTATTCGCGTCTTTTCCCTACAAAATATTGCACGAAGGCTAAACTTGCAAGTTAGACTTCTAAGAATACTAAATAGAGTACAACGGTCCACATTGTTACCTTGGAATTGCTCAACTCTCTCCAGAGAAGAGCTTTTTACGTTTTTATGGAATTTCAAACATAACTTGGTCTATTTGCATCTTTACCTTACGAAACGTTGCACGATGGCTAAACTAGCAGGTTAGACTTCAAAGAACACTAAATAGAGTACAACGGTCCACATTGATGCTTCGGAATTGCTCAACTCTCTCCATAGATGTGCATGTCACGTTTTAGTGCAATTTCAAACATAACTTGGTCTATTCGCATCTTTACCTAAGGAAATGTTACGCGAAGGGTAAACTAGCAACTTAGACATCTAAGAACACTAAATATAGTACAACAGTCCACATTGATGCTATGGAATTGCTCAACTCGCACCAATAACAAGCTTTTCACGTTCTGTGCAATTTCAAACAAAACATGGTTTATTCGCATCTTTAATTTATGAAACCTTGCACGAAGGCTAAACTAGCAAGTTAGACTTCTAACAATACTAAATAGAGTACAACGGTCCACATTGATGCCTTGGAATTGCTCAACTCTCTCTACAGACGAGCTTTTCACGTTTTTGTGTAACTTCAAACATAACTTGCTCTATTCGTATCTTTACCTCACGAAACGTTGCACAAAGGCTAAACTAGTAAGTTAGACTTCTAAAAACAATAAATAGAGTACAACGGTCCACATTGATGCTTTGGAATTGCTCAACTCTCTCTACAGACGAGCTTTTTACGTTTTTGTGCAATTTCAAACATAACTTGGTCTATTCGTATCTTTACCGCACGAAACGTTGCAGAAAGGCTAAACTAGTAAGTTAGACTTCTAATAACAATAAATAGAGTACAACGGTCCACATTGATGCTTTGGAATTGCTCAAGTCTCTCCATAGTCGAGCTTTTCACGTTTTTGTGGTATTTCAAACATAACTTGGTCTATTCGCATCGTTACCTTAGTGAAACCTTGCACGAAGGCTAAACTAGCAAGTTAGACTTCTAAAAATACTAAATGGAGTACAACGGTCCACATTGATGATTTGGAATTGCTCAACTCTCACCATCTATGAGCTTTTCACGTTTTTGTGCAATTCCAAACATAACTTTGTCTATTCGCATCTTTACCTTACGAAACGTTGCGCGAAGGCTAAACGAACAGGTTAGACTTCTAAGAACACTAAATAGAGCACAACGGTCCACATTGATGCTTTGGAATTGCTGAACTCTCTCCATAGATGAGCATGCCACGTTTTTGTGCAATTTCAAACATAACTTGGTCTATTTGCATCTTTACCTTAGGAAACGTTCCGCGAAGGCTAAACTAGCAAGTTAGAAATCGAAGAACACTAAATAGAGTACAACGGTCCACATTGATGCTTTGGAATTGCTCAACTCTCTCCAAAAACAAGCTTTTCACGTTTTAGTGCAATTTCAAACAAAACATGGTCTATTCGCATCTTTAATTTATGAAACCTTGCACGAAGACTAAACTAGTAAGTTAGACTTCTAACAATAGTAAATAGAGTACAATGGTCCACATTGATGCTTTGGAATTTCTCAACTCTCTCCATAGACGAGCTTTTCATGTTTTTGTGGTATTTCAAACATAACTTGGTCTATTGGCAACTTTACCCCACGAAACGTTGCACGAAGGCTAAACTTGCAAGTTTGACTTCTAAGAATAGTAAATAGAGTACAACGGTCCACATTGATTCTTTGGAATTGCTCAACTCTCTCCATATACGAGCTTTTCACGTATTTGTGCAATTTAAAACATAACTTGGTCTATTCACATCTTTACTTTACGAAACGTTGCACGATGGTTAAACTAGTAGGTTAGACTAAAAAGAACACTAAATAGAGTACAACGGTCCACATTGATGTTTTGGAATTGCTCAACTCTCTCGAAAAACATGCTTTTCACGTTTTAGTGCAATTTCAAACAAAACATGGTCTCTTCGCATCTTTAATTTATGTAACCTTGCACGAAGGCTAAACTAGACTTCTAACAATACTAAATAGAGTACAACGGTCCACATTGACGCTTTGGAATTGCTCAACTCTCTCTACAGAAGAGCTTTTCACCTTTTTGTGGAATTTCAAACATTACTTGGTCTATTCGCATCTTTACCCTACAAAATATTGCACGAAGGCTAAACTAGCAAATTAGACTTCTAAGAATACTAAATAGAGTACAACGGTCCACATTGATGCCTAGGAATTGCTCAACTCTCTCCAGAGACGAGCTTTTCACTTTTTCGCGGAATTTCAAACATAACTTGGTCTATTCACATCTTTACCTTACGAAACGTTGCACGATGGCTAAACTAGCAGGTTAGACTTCAAAGAACACTAAGTAGAGTACAATGGTCCATATTGATGCTTCTGAATTGCTCAACTCTCTCCATAGATGTGCATGTCACGTTTTAGTGCAATTTCAAACATAACTTGGTCTATTCGCATCTTTACCGAAGGAAACGTTACGCGAAGGGTAAACTAGCAACTTATACATCTAAGAACACTAAATATAGTACAACAGTCCACATTGATGCTTTAGAATTGCTCAACTCTCGCCAATAACAAGCTTTTCACGTTCTGTGTAATTTCAAACAAAACATGGTCTATTCGCATCTTTAATTTATGAAACCTTGCACGAAGGCTAAACTAGCAAGTTAGACTTCTAACAATACTAAATAGAGTACAACGGTCCACATTGACGCTTTGGAATTGCTCAACTCTCTCTACAAACGAGCTTTTTACGTTTTTGTATAACTTCAAACATAACTTGGTCTATTCGTATCTTTACCTCACGAAACGTTGCACAAAGGCTAAACTAGTAAGTTAGACTTCCGAAAAGAATAAATAGAGTACAACGGTCCACACTGATGCTTTGGAATTGCTCAACTCTCTCCATAGACGAGCTTTTCACGTTTTTGTGGAATTTCAAACATAAGTTGGTCTATTGGCATCATTACCTTACGAAACATTGCACGAAGGATAAACTCGCAAGTTAGACTTCTAAGAATACTAAATAGAGTACAACGGTCCACATTGATTCTTTGGAATTGCTCAACTCTCTCCATATACGAGCTTTTCACGTTTTCGTGCAATTTCAAACATAACTTGCTCTATTCATATCTTTACCTCACGAAACGTTGCACAAAGGTTAAACTAGTAAGTTAGACTTCTAAGAACAATAAATAGAGTACAACGGTCCACATTGATGCTTTGGAATTGCTCAAGTCTCTCCATAGTCGAGCTTTTCGCGTTTTTGTGGAATTTCAAACATAACTTGGTCTATTCGCATCTTTACCTTACGAAAAGTTGCACGATGGCTAATCTAGTAGGTTAGACTTCAAAGAACACTAAATAAAGTTCAACGGTGCACATTGATGCTTTGGAATTGCTCAACTCTCTCCACAGACGAGCTTTTCACATGTTAGTGCAATTCCAAGCATAACTTGGTCTATTCGTATCTTTACCGCACGAAACGTTGCAGAAAGGCTAAACTTAAGTTAGACTTCTAACAAAAATAAATAGAGTACAACGGTCTACATTGATGCTTTGGAATTGCTCAAGTCTTTCCATAGTCGAGCTTTTCACGTTTTTGTTGAATTCCAAACATAACTTGGTCTATTCACATCTTTACCGTACGAAACGTTGCACGATGGCTAAACTAGCAGGATAGACTTCAAAGAACACTAAATAGAGTACAACGGTCCACATTGATACTTTGGAATTGCTCAACTCTCTTCATAGATGAGCATGTCACGTTTTAGAGCAATTTGAAACATTACTTGATTTATTCGCATTTTTACCTTAGGAAACGTTGCACGAAGGCTAAACTAGCAAGTTAGACATCTAAGAACACTAAATAGAGTACAACGGTCCACATTGATGCTTTGGAATTGCTCAACTCTCTCCACAGACGAGCTTTTCACGTTTTAGTGCAATTTCAAACATAACTTGGTCTATTCACATCTTTAATTAATGAAACCTTGCATGAAGGCTGAACTAGCGAGTTAGACTTCTAGGAATACCAAATGGAGTACAACGGTCCACATTGATGATTTGGAATGGCTCAACTCTCACCATATATGAGCTTTTCACGTTTTTGTGCAATTCCAAACATAACTTGGTCTATTCGAATCTTCACCTTACGAAACGTTGCACGAAAGCTAAACTAGCAAGTTAGACTTCTAAGAATGCTAAATAGAGTACAACGGTCCACATTGATGCTTTGGAATTGCTCAACTCTCTCCATATACGAGCTTTTCACGTTTTTATGCAATTTCAAACATAACTTGGTCTATTCACATCTTTACCTTACGAAACATTGCACGAAGGCTAAACGAGCAGGTTAGAGTTTTAAGAACACTAAATAGAGTACAACGGTCCACATTGATGGTTTGGAATTTCTCGACTCTCTCCATAGATGAGCATGTCACGTTTTAGTGCAATTTGAAACATAACTTGGTCTCTTCGCATCTTTACCTTAGGAAACGTTGCGCGAAGGCTAAACTAGCAAGTTAGACATCAAAGAAGACTAAATAGAGTACAACGGTCCACATTGATGCTTTGGAATTGCTCAACTCTCTCCAAAAACAAGCTTTTCATGTTTTAGTGCAATTTCAAAAAAACATGGTCTATTCGCATCTTCAATTTATGAAACCTTGCACGAAGGCTAAACTAGCAAGTTAGACTTCTAACAATACTAAATAGAGTACAACGGTTCACATTGACGCTTTGGAATTGCTCAACTCTCTCTACAGACGAGCTTTTTATGTTTTTGTGCAATTTCAAACATAACTTGCTCTATTCGTATCTTTACCTCACGAAACGTTGCACAAAGGCTAAACTAGTAAGCTAGACTTTTAAGAACAATAAATAGAGTACAACGGTCCACATTGATGCTTTGGAATTGCTCAACTCTCTCTACAGACGAGCTTTTCACCTTTTTGTGCCATTTCAAGCATAACTTGGTCTATTCGTATCTTTACCTCACGAAACGTTGCACGAAGGCTAAACTAGTAAGTTAGACTTCTAAGAAAACTAAATAGAGTACAACGGTCCACATTGATGCTTTGGAATTGCTTAACTCTCTCCACAGACGAGCTTTTCACGTTTTAGTGCAATTTCAAACATAACTTGGTCTATTCGCATCTTTAATTAATGAAATCTTGCACGAAGGCTAAACTAGCAAGTTAGACTTCTAAGAATACTAAATGGAGTACAACGTCCACATTGATGATTTGGAATTGCTCAACTCTCACCATATATGAGCTTTTCACGTTTTTGTGCAATTCCAAACATAACTTGGTCTATTCGAATCTTCACCTTACGAAACGTTGCACGAAAGCTAAACTAGCAAGTTAGACTTCTAAGAATGCTAAATAGAGTACAACGATCCACATTGATGATTTGGAATTGCTCAACTCTCTCCATATACGAGCTTTTCACATTTTTATGCAATTTCAAACATAACTTGGTCTATTCACATCTTTACCTTACGAAACATTGCACGAAGGCTAAACGAGCAGGTTAGAGTTTTAAGAACACTAAATAGAGTACAACGGTCCACATTGATGGTTTGGAATTTCTCGACTCTCTCCATAGATGAGCATGTCACGTTTTAGTGCAATTTGAAACATAACTTGGTCTCTTCGCATCTTTACCTTAGGAAACGTTGCGCGAAGGCTAAACTAGCAAGTTAGACATCAAAGAAGATAAATAGAGTACAACGGTCCACATTGATGCTTTGGAATTGCTCAACTCTCTCCAAAAACAAGCTTTTCATGTTTTAGTGCAATTTCAAAAAAACATGGTCTATTCGCATCTTCAATTTATGAAACCTTGCACGAAGGCTAAACTAGCAAGTTAGACTTCTAACACTACTAAATAGAGTACAACGGTTCACATTGACGTTTTGGAATTGCTCAACTCTCTCTACAGACGAGCTTTTTATGTTTTTGTGCAATTTCAAACATAACTTGCTCTATTCGTATCTTTACCTCACGAAACGTTGCACAAAGGCTAAACTAGTAAGCTAGACTTTTAAGAACAATAAATAGAGTACAACGGTCCACATTGATGCTTTGGAATTGCTCAACTCTCTCTACAGACGAGCTTTTCACCTTTTTGTGCCATTTCAAGCATAACTTGGTCTATTCGTATCTTTACCTCACGAAACGTTGCACGAAGGCTAAACTAGTAAGTTAGACTTCTAAGAAAACTAAATAGAGTACAACGGTCCACATTGATGCTTTGGAATTGCTTAACTCTCTCCACAGACGAGCTTTTCACGTTTTAGTGCAATTTCAAACATAACTTGGTCTATTCGCATCTTTAATTAATGAAATCTTGCACGAAGGCTAAACTAGCAAGTTAGACTTCTAAGAATACTAAATGGAGTACAACGTCCACATTGATGATTTGGAATTGCTCAACTCTCACCATATATGAGCTTTTCACGTTTTTGTGCAATTCCAAACATGACTTGGTTTATTCGCATCTTCACCTTACGAAACGTCACACGAAAGCTAAACTAGAAAGTTAGACTTCTAAGAATACTAAATAGAGTACAATGGTCCACATTGATGCTTTGGAATTGCTCAACTCTCACCATATACGAGCTTTTCACGTTTTTGTGCAATTTCAAACATAACTTGGTCTATTCGCATCTTTACCCAACAAAATGTTGCACGAAGGCTAAACTAGCAAGTTAGACTTCTAAGAATACTAAATAGAGTACAACGGTCCACATTGATGCCTTGGAATTGCTCAACTCTCTCCATAGACGAGCTTTTCATGTTTTGGTGGAATTTCAAACATAACTTGCTCTATTCGCATCTTTACCCTACAAAATGTTGCACGAAGGCTAAACTAGCCAGTTAGACTTCTTAGAATACGAAATAGAGTACAACGGTCCACATTGATGCCTTGGAATTGCTCAACTCTCTCCAGAGATGAGCTTTTCATGTTTTTGTGGAATTAAACATAACTTGGTCTATTCACATCTTTACCCTGCAAAATGTTGCACGAATGCTAAACTAGCAAGTTAGACTTCTAAGAATACTAAATAGAGTACAGCGGTCCATATTGATTCTTTGGAATTGCTCAACTCTCTCCATATACGAGCTTTTCACGTTTTTGTGCAATTTCAAACATAACTTGCTCTATTCGTATCTTTACCTTACGAAACGTTGCACAAAGGCTAAACTAGTAAGTTAAACTTCTAAGAACAATAATTAGAGTACAACGGTCCACCTTGATGCTTTGGAATTGCTCAAGTCTCTCCATAGGCAAGCTTTTCATATTTTTGTGGAATTTCAAACATAACTTGCTCTATTCGCATCTTTACCCTACAAAATGTTGCACAAAGGCTAAACTAGCAAGTTAGACTTCTTAGAATACGAAATAGAGTACAAAGGTCCACATTGATGCCTTGGAATTGCTCAACTCTCTCCAGAGACGAGCTGTTCACGTTTTTGTGGAATTTCAAACATAACTTGGTCTATTCGCATCTTTACCTTACGAAACGTTGCACGATGGCTAAACTAGCAGGTTAGACTTCAAAGAACACTAAATAGAGTACAACGGTCCACATTGATGCTTCGGAATTGCTCAACTCTCTCCATAGATGAGCATGTCACGTTTTAGTGCAATTTCAAACATAACTTGGTCTATTCGCATCTTTACCTAAGGAAACGTTGCGC
Source organism: Tripterygium wilfordii (assembly GCF_013401445.1). Taxonomy (NCBI): domain Eukaryota; kingdom Viridiplantae; phylum Streptophyta; class Magnoliopsida; order Celastrales; family Celastraceae; genus Tripterygium; species Tripterygium wilfordii. The sequence goes on along the minus strand of NC_052232.1, from coordinate 4,567,144 downwards.
GAAGGGTAAACTAGCAAGTTAGACAGCTAAGAACACTAAATAGAGTAAAAAATTCCACATTCATGCTTTGGAATTGCTCGACTCTCTCAAATAACAAGCCTTTCAAGTTTTGTGCAATTTCAAACAAACATGGTCTATTCGCATCTTTACTTTATGAAACCTTGCACGAAGGCTAAACTAGCAAGTTAGACTTCTAACAATACTAAATAGAGTACAACGGTCCACATTGACGCTTTAGAATTGCTCAACTCTCTTTACAGACGAGCTTTTTACGTTTTTGTGTAACTCCAAACATAACTTGGTCTATTCGTATCTTTAGCTGACGAAACGTTGCATAAAGGCTAAACTAGTAAGTTAGACTTCTAAGAACAATAAATAGAGTACAACGGTCCATATTGATGCTTTGGAATTGCTCAACTCTCTCCATAGATGAGCTTTTCACGTTTTTGTGGAATTTCAAGCACAACTTGGTCTATTGGCATCTTTACCTTACGAAACGTTGCACGAAGGCTAAACTAACAAGTTAGACTTCTAAGAATACAAAATAGAGTACAACGGTACACATTGATACTTTGGAATTGCTCAACTCTCTCTACAGACGAGCTTTTTACGTTTTTACCCATTTTCAAACATAACTTCGTCTATTCGTATCTTTACCACACAAAATGTTGCAGAATGGCTAAACTAGCAAGTTAGACTTCTAACAACAATAAATAGAGTACAACGGTCCACATTGATGCTTTGGAATTGCTCAAATCTCTCCATAGTCGAGCTTTTCACATTTTTGTGGAATTTCAAACATAACTTAGTCTATTCGCATCTTTACCTTAATGAAACCTTGCACGAAGGCTAAACTAGCAAGTTAGACTTCTAAAATACTAAATGGAGTACAACGGTCCACATTGATGATTTGGAATTGCTCAACTCTCACCATCTACGAGCTTTTCACGTTTTTGTGCAATTCCCAACATAACTTTGTCTAGTCACATCTCCACCGTACGAAACGTTGCACGAAGGGCAAACTAGCAAGTTAGACTTCTAAGAATACTAAATAGAGTACAACGGTCCACATTGATGCTTTGGGATTGCTCAACTCTCTCGATATACAAGCTTTTCACGTTTTTGTGCAATTTCAAACATAACTTGGTCTATTCGCATCATTACCTTAGGAAACATTGCGCGAAGGCTAAACGAGCGGGTTAGACTTCTAAGAACACTAAATAGAGCACAATGGTCTACATTGATGCTTTGGAATTGCTCAACTCTCTCCATAGATGAGCATGCCACGTTTTAGTGCAATTTGAAACAAAACTTGATCTATTCGCATCTTTACCTTAGGAAACATTGCGCGAAGGCTAAACTAGCAAGTGAGACATCTAAGAACACTAAATAGAGTACAACGGTCCACAGTCATGCTTTGGAATTGCTCAACTCTCTCCAAAAACAAGCTTTTCACGTTTTAGTGCAATTTCAAACAAAACATGGTCTATTTGCATCTTTAATTTATGAAACCTTGCACGAAGGCTAAACTAGCAAGTTAGACTTCAAAAAATACTAAATAGAGTACAATGGTCCACATTGATGCTTTGGAATTGCTCAACTCTCTCCATAGACCAGCTTTTCACGTTTTTGTGGAATTTCAAACATAACTTGGTCTATTGGCATCTTTACCTTACGAAACGTTGCACGACGGCTAAACTAGCAAGTTAGACTTCTAAGAATACAAAATAGAGTACAACGGTCCACATTGATTCTTTAGAATTGCTCAACTCTCTCCATATACGAGCTTTTCACGTTTTTGTGCAATTTCAAACATAACTTGCTCTATTCGTATCTTTAACTCACGAAACGTTGCACAAAGGCTAAACTAGTAAGTTAGACTTCTAAGAACAATAAATAGAGTACAACGGTCCACATCGATGCTTTGGAATTGCTCAACTCTCTCCAGAGACGAGCTTTTCACGTTTTTGTGGAATTTCAAACATAACTTGGTGTGTTCGCATCTTTACCTTACGAAATGTTGCACGATGGCTAAAGTAGCAGGTTAGACTTCAAAGAACACTAAATAGAGTACAACGGTCCACATTGATGCTTTGGAATTGCTCAACTCTCTCCAAAAGAAAGTTTTTCTTGTTTTAGAGCAATTTCAAACAAAACATGGTCTATTCGCATCTTTAATTTATGAAACCTTGCACGAAGGCTAAACTAGCAAGTTAGACTTCTAACAATACTAAATAGAGTACAACGGTCACATTGACCCTTTGGAATTGCTCAACTCTCTCTACAGACGAGCATTTCACCTTTTTATGCAATTTCAAACATAACTTTGTCTATTCGCATCTTTACCTTACGAAACGTTGCATGAAGGCTAAACTAGTAAGTTAGACTTCTAAGAACAATAAATAGAGTACAACGGTCCACCTTGATGCTTTGGAATTCCTCAAGTCTCTCCATAAACGAGGTTTTCACGTTTTCGTGGAATTTCAGACATAACTTAGTCTATCCGCATCATTACCCTGCAAAATGTTGCACGAAGGCTAAACTAGCAAGTTAGACTTCTAAGAATCCTAAATAGAGCACAACGGTCCACATTGATTCTTTGGAATTGCTCAACTCTCTCCATATACGAGCTTTTCACGTTTTTGTGCAATTTCAAACATAACTTCCTCTATTCGTATCATTACCTCACGAAACGTTGCACAAAGGCTAAACTAGTAAGTTAGACATCTAAGAACAATAATTAGAGTACAACGGTTGACCTTGATGCTTTGGAATTGCTCAAGTCTCTCCATAGACGAGCTTTTCACATTTTTGTGGAATTTCAAACATAACTTGGTCAATTCGCATCTTTACCCTACAAAATGTTGCACGAAGGCTAAACTAGCAAGTTAGACTTCTAAGAATACTAAATAGAGGACAACGGTCCACATTGATGCCTTGGAATTGCTCAACTCTCTCCAGAGATGAGCTTTTCACGTTTTTATGGAATTTCAAACATAACTTGGTCTATTCGCATCTTTACCTTACGAAACATTGCACGATGGCTAAACTAGCAGGTTAGACTTCAAAGAACACTAAATAGAGTACAACGGTCCACATTGATGCTTCGGAATTGCTCAACTCTCTCCATAGATGAGCATGTCCCGTTTTAGTGCAATTTCAAACATAACTTGGTCTATTCGCATCTTTACCTAAGGAAACGTTGCGCGAAGGGAAAACTAGCAAGATAGACATCTAAGAACACTAAATAGAGTACAACAGTCCACATTGATGCTTTGGAATTGCTCAACTCTCTCTACAGACGAGCTTTTTACGTTTTTGTGCAATTTCAAACATAACTTGGTCTATTCGTATCTTTAACTGACGAAACGTTGCATAAAGGCTAAACTAGTAAGTTAGACTTCTAAGAACAATAAATAGAGTGCAACGGTCCACATTGATGCTTTGGAATTGCTCAACTCTCTCCATAGACGAGCTTTTCACATTTTTGTGGAATTTCAAACACAACTTGGTCTATTGGCATCTTTTCCTTACGAAACATTGCACGAAGGCTAAACTAGCAAGTTAGACTTCTAAGAATACAAAATAGAGTACAAAGGTACACATTGATGCTTTGGAATTGCTCAACTCTCTCTACAGACGAGCTTTTTACGTTTTTGTGCAATTTCAAACATAACTTGGTCTATTCGTATCTTTACCTGACGAAACATTGCAGAAAGGCTAAACTAGCAAGTTAGACATCTAACAACAATAAATAGAGTACAACGGTCCACATTGATGCTTTGGAATTGCTCAAGTCTCTCCATAGTCGAGCTTTTCACATTTTTGTGGAATTTCAAACTGAACTTGGTCTATTCGCATCTTTACCTTAATGAAACCTTGCACGAAGGCAAAACTAGAAAGTTAGACTTCTAAAAATACTAAATGGAGTACAATGGTCCACATTGATGATTTTGAATTGCTCAACTCTCACCATCTATGAGCTTTTCACGTTTTTGTGCAATTCCAAACATAACTTTGTCTATTCGCATCTTCATCTTACGAAACGTTGCACGAAGGGTAAACTAGCAAGTTAGACTTCTAAGAATACTGAATAGAGTACAACGGTCCACATTGATTCTTTGGGATTGCTCAACTCTCTCGATATATAAGCTTTTCACGTTTTTGTACAATTTCAAGCATAACTTGGTCTATTCGCATCATTACCTTAGGAAATGTTGCGCGAAGGCTAAACGAGCAGGTTAGACTTCTAAGAACACTAAATAGAGCACAACGGTCCACATTAATGCTTTGGAATTGCTCAACTCTCTCCATAGATGAGCATGCCACGTTTTAGTGCAATTTGAAACAAAACTTGGTCTATTCGCATCTTCACCTTACGACACGTTGCACGAAGGGTAAACTAGCAAGTTAGACAGCTAAGAACACTAAATAGAGTACAACGGTCCACATTCATGCTTTGGAATTGCTCAACTCTCTCCAAGAACAAGCTTTTCACGTTTTAGTGCAATTTCAAACAAAACATGGTCTATTTGCATCTTTAATTTATGAAACCTTGCACGAAGGCTAAACTAGCAAGTTAGACTTCTAACAATACTAAATAGAGTACAATGGTCCACATTGATGCTTTCGAATTGCTCAACTCTCTCCATAGACGAGCTTTTCACGTTTTTGTGGAATTTTAAACCTAACTTGGTCTATTGGCATCTTTACCTTACGAAACGTTGCACGAAGGCTAAACTAGCAAGTTAGACTTCTAAGAATACTAAATAGAGTACAACGGTCCACATTGATTCTTTGGAATTGCTCAACTCTCTCCAAAACCAAGCTTTTCACGTTTTAGTGTAATTTCAAACAAAACATGGTCTATTCGCATCTTTAATTTATGAAACCTTGCACGAAGGCCAAACTAGCAAGTTAGACTTCTAACAATACTAAATAGAGTACAATGGTCCACATTGATGCTTTGGAATTGCTCAACTCTCTCCATATACGAGCTTTTCACGTTTTTGTGGAATTTTAAACATAACTTGGTCTATTCGCATCTTTACCCTACAAAATATTGCACAAAGGCTAAACTAGCAAGTTAGACGTCTAAGAATACTAAATAGAGTACAACGGTCCACATTGATGCCTTGGAATTGCTCAACTCTCTCCAGAGACGAGCTTTTCACGTTTTTGTGGAATTTCAAACATAACTTGGTCTATTCGCATCTTTACCTTACGAAACGTTTCACGATGGCTAAACTAGCAGGTTAGACTTCAAAGAATACTAAATAGAGTACAACGGTCCACATTGATGCTTCGGAATTGCTCAACTCTCTCCATAGATGTGCATGACACGTTTTAGTGCAATTTCAAACATAACTTGGTCTATTCGCATCTTTACCTAAGGAAACGTTGCGCGAAGGGTAAACTAGCAAGTTAGACACCTAAGGAAACGTTGCGCGAAGGGTAAACTAGCAAGTTAGACTTCTAAGAATACTAAATAGAGTACAACGGTCCACATTGATTCTTTGGAATTGCTCAACTCTCTCCATATACGAGCTTTTCACGTTTTTGTGCAATTTCTAACATAACTTGCTCTGTTCGTATCTTTCCCGCAAGAAACATTGCAGAAAGGCTAAACTAATAAGTTAGACTTCTAACAACAATAAATAGAGTACAATGGTCCACATTGATGCTTTGGAATTGCTCAAGTCTCTCCATAGTCGAGCTTTTCGCGTTTTTGTGGAATTTTGAAACATAACTTGGTCTATTCGCATCGTTACCTTAGTGAAACCTTGCACGAAGGCTAAACTAGCAAGTTAGACTTCTAAAAATACTAAATGGAGTACAACGGTCCACATTGATGATTTGGAATTGCTCAACTCTCTCCATAGACGAGCTTTTCACGTTTTTGTGGAATTTTAAACATAACTTGGTCTATTGGCATCTTTACCGTACGAAACGTTGCACGAAGGCTAAACTAGCAAGTTAGACTTCTAAAAATGCTAAATGGAGTACAACGGTCCACATTGATGATTTGGTATTGCTCAACTCTCACCATCTATGAGCTTTTCACTTTTTGTGCAATTCCAAACATAACTTTGTCTATTTGCATCTTCACCTTACGAAACGTTGCACGAAGGCTAAACTAGCAAGTTAGACTTCTAAGAATACTAAATAGAGTACAACGGTCCACATTGATTTTTTGGAATTGCTCAACTCTCTCCATATACGAGCTTTTCACGTTTTTGTGCAATTTCTAACATAACTTGCTCTATTCGTATCTTTCCCGCAAGAAACATTGCAGAAAGGCTAAACTAATAAGTTAGACTTCCAACAACAATAAATAGAGTACAACGGTCCACATTGATGCTTTGGAATTGCTCAAGTCTCTCCATAGTCGAGCTTTTCGCGTTTTTGTGGAATTTCAAAGATAACTTGGTCTATTCGCATCGTTACCTTTATGAAACCTTGCACGAAGGCTAAACTAGCAAGTTAGACTTCTAACAATACTAAATAGAGTACAATGGTCCACATTGATGTTTTCGAATTGCTCAACTCTCTCCAAAACCAAGCTTTTCACGTTTTCATGCAATTTCAAACAAAACATGGTCTATTCGCATCTTTAATTTATGAAACCTTGCACGAAGGCCAAACTACCAAGTTAGACGTCTAAGAATACTAAATAGAGGACAACGGTCCACATTGATGCCTTGGAATTGCTCAACTCTCTCCAGAGACGAGCTTTTCACGTTTTTATGGAATTTCAAACATAACTTGGTCTATTCACATCTTTACCTTACGAAACGTTTCACGATGGCTAAACTAGCATGTTAAACTTCAAAGAATACTAAATAGAGTACAACGGTCCACATTGATGCTTCGGAATTGCTCAACTCTCTCCATAGATGTGCATGTCACGTTTTAGTGCAATTTCAAACATAACTTGGTCTATTCGCATCTTTACCTAAGGAAACGTTGCGCGAAGGGTAAACTAGCAAGTTAGACATCTAAGAACACTAAATATAGTACAACAGTTCACATTGATGCTTTGGAATTGCTCAACTCTCTCCAATAACAAGCTTTTCAAGTTCTGTGCAATTTGAAACAAAACATGGTCTATTCGTATCTTTAATTTATGAAACCTTGCACGAAGGCTAAACTAGCAAGTTAGACTTCTAACAATACTAAATAGAGTACAACGGTCCACATTGACGCTTTGAAATTGCTCAACTCTCTCTATAGACGAGCTTTTTACGTTTTTGTGTAACTTCAAACATAACTTGGTCTATTCGTATCTTTACCTCACGAAACGTTGCACAAAGTCTAAACTAGTAAGTTAGACTTCAAAAAATAATAAATAGAGTACAATGGTCCACATTGATGCTTTGGAATTGCTCAACTCTCTCCATAGACGAGCTTTTCACGTTTTTGTGGAATTTCAAACATAACTTGGTCTATTGGCATCTTTACCTTACGAAACGTTGCACGAAGGCTAAGGTAGCAAGTTAGACTTCTAAGAATACAAAATAGAGTACAACGGTACACATTGATGCTTTGGAATTGCTCAACTCTCTCTACAGACTAGCTTTTTATGTTTTTGTGCAATTTGAAACATAACTTGGGCTATTCGTATCTTTACCGCACAAAACATTGCAGAAAGGCTAAACTAGTAAGTTAGACTTCTAACAACAATAAATAGAGTACAACGGTCCACATTGATGCTTTGGAATTGCTCAAATCTCTCCATAGTCGAGCTTTTCGCGTTTTTGTGGAATTTCAAACATAACTTGGTCTATTCGCATCATTACCTTAGTGAAACCTTGCACGAAGGCTAAACTAGCAAGTTAGACTTCTAAAAATACTAAATGGAGTACAACGGTCCACATTGATGATTTGGAATTGCTCAACTCTCACCATCTATGAGCTTTTCACGTTTTTGTGCAATTCCAAACATAACTTTGTCTATTTGCATCTTCACCTCACGAAACGTTGCACAAAGGCTAAACTAGCAAGTTAGACTTCTAAGAATACTAAATAGAGTACAACGGTCCACATTGATTCTTTGGAATTGCTCAACTCTCTCCATATACGAGCTTTTCACGTTTTTGTGCAATTTCTAACATAACTTGCTCTGTTCGTATCTTTCCCGCAAGAAACATTGCAGAAAGGCTAAACTAATAAGTTAGACTTCTAACAACAATAAATAGAGTACAACGGTCCACATTGATGCTTTGGAATTGCTCAAGTCTTTCCATAGTCGAGCTTTTCGCGTTTTTGTGGAATTTTGAAACATAACTTGGTCTATTCGCATCGTTACCTTAGTGAAACCTTGCACGAAGGCTAAACTAGCAAGTTAGACTTCTAAAAATACTAAATAGAGCACAACGGTCCACATTGATGCTTTGGAATTGCTCAACTCTCTCCATAGATGAGCATGCCATGTTTTAGTGCAATTTGAAACATAACTTAGTGTATTCGCATCTTTACCTTAGGAAACGTTCCGCGAAGGCTAAACTGCAAGTTAGACATCGAAGAACACTAAATAGAGTACAATGGTCCACATTGATTCTTTGGAATTGCTCAACTCTCTCCATTGATGAGCTTTTCACGTTTTAGTGCAATTTCAAACAAAACATGGTCTATTCGCATCTTTAATTTATGAAACCTTGCACAAAGGCTAAACTAGCAAGTCAGACTTCCAACAATACAAAATAGAGTAAAACGGTTCATATTGACGCTTTGGATTTGCTTAACTCTCTCTACAGACGAGCTTTTTACGTTTTTGTGTAATTTCAAACATAACTTGGTCTATTCGTATCTTTACCTCACGAAATGTTGCACAAAGACTAAACTAGTAAGTTAGACTTCTAAGAACAATAAATAGAGTACAATGGTCCACATTGATGCTTTGGAATTGCTCAACTCTCTCCATAGATGAGTTTTTCACGTTTTTGTGGAATTTCAAACATAACTTGGTCTATTGGCATCTTTACCTTACGAAACGTTGCACGAAAGCTAAACTAGCAAGTGTGACTTCTAAGAATAGTAAATAGAGTACAACGGTTCACATTGATTCTGTGGAATAGCTCAACTCTCTCCATATACGAGCTTTTCACGTTCTTGTGCAATTTAAAACATAACTTGCGCTCTTCGCATCTTTACCTCACGAAATGTTGCACAAAGGCTAAACTCGTAAGTTAGACTTTTAAGAACAATAAATAGAGTACAACGGTCTACATTGATGCTTTGGAATTGCTCAACTCTCTCTAGAGACGAGCTTTCCACGTTTTTGTGGAATTTCAAACATAACTTGGTCTATTCGCATCTTTACTTTACGAAACGTTGGACGATGGCTAAACTAGCAGGTTAGACTTCAAAGAACACTAAATAGAGTACAACGGTCCACATTGATGCTTTGGAATTGCTCAACTCTCTCCAAAAACATGCTTTTCACGTTTTAGTGCAATTTCAAACAAAACATGGTCTATTCGCATCTTTAATTTATAAAACCTTGCACGAAGGCTAAACTAGCAAGTTAGACTTCTAACAATACTAAATAGAGTACAACGGTCCACATTGACGCTTTGGAATTGCTCAACTCTCTCTACAGACGAGCTTTTCACCTTTTTTGCAATGTCAAACATAACTTGGTCTATTTGCATCTTTACCTTATCAAACGTTGCAAGAAGGCTAAACTAGTAAGTTAGACTTCTAAGAACAATAAATAAAGTGCAACGGTCCACCTTGATGCTTTGGAATTGCTCAAGTCTCTCCATAGACTAGCTTTTCACGTTTTTGTGGAATTTCAAACATAACTTAGTCTATTCGCATCTTTACCGTGCAAAATGTTGCACGAAGGCGAAACTAGCAAGTTAGACTTCTAAGAATACTAAATAGAGTACAACGGTCCACATTGATTCTTTGGAATTGCTCAACTCTCTCCATATACGAGCTTTTCACGTTTTTGTGCAATTTCAAACATAACTTGCTCTATTCGTATCTTTCCCTCACGAAACGTTGCACAAAGGCTAAACTAGTAAGTTAGACTTCTAAGAACAATAATTAGAGTACAACGGTCCACCTTAATGCTTTGGAATTGCTCAAGTCTCTCCATAGATGAACTTTTCACGTTTTTGTGGAATTTCAAACATAACTTGGTATATTCGCATCTTTACCCTACAAAATATTGCACGAAGGCTAAACTAGCAACTTAGAGTTCTAAGAATACTAAATAGCGTACAACGGTGTACATTGATGCCTTGGAATTGCTCAACTCTCTCCAGAGACGAGCTTTTCACGTTTTTGGGGAATTTCAAACATAACTTGGTCTATTCGCATCTTTACCTTACGAAACGTTGCACGATGGCTAAACTAGCTGGTTAGACTTCAAAGAACACTAAATAGAGTACAACGGTCCACATTCATGCTTCGGAATTGCTCAACTCTCTCCATAGATGAGCATGTCACGTTTTAGTGCAATTTCAAACATAACTTGGTCAATTCGCATCTTTACCTAAGGAAACGTTGGGCGAAGGGTAAACTAGCAAGTTAGACATCTAAGAACACTAAATAGAGTACAACAGTCCACATTGATACTTTGGAATTGCTCAACTCTCTCCAATAACAAGCTTTTCACGTTCTGTGCAATTTCAAACAAAACATGGTCTATTCGCATCTTTAATTTATGAAACCTTGCACGAATAGCAAGTTAGACTTCTAACAACACTAAATAGAGTACAATGGTTCACATTGATGCTTTGGAATTGCTCAACTCTCTCCATATACGAGCTTTTCATGTTTTCGTGCAATTTGAAACATAACATGCTCTATTCGTATTTTTACCTCACGAAACGTTGCACAAAGGCTAAACTAGTAAGTTAGACTTCTAAGAACAATAAACAGAGTACAACTGTCCACATTGATGATTTGGAATTGCTCAAGTCTCTCCATAGCCGAGCTTTTCACCTTTTTGTGGAATTCCAAACATAACTTGGTCAATTCGCATCTTTACCTTACGAAACGTTGCACGATGGCTAAACTAGCAGGTTAGACTTCAAAGAACACTTAATACAGTACAACGGTCCACATTGATACTTTGGAATTGCTCAACTCTCTCCATAGATGAGCATGTCACGTTTTACTGCAATTTCAAACATAACTTGATCTATTCGTATTTTTACCTTAGGAAACGTTGCACGAAGGCAAAACTAGCAAGTTATACATCTAAGAACACTAAATAGAGTACAATGGTCCAATTTGATGCTTTGGAATTGCTCAACTCTCTACACAGACGAGCTTTTCACGTTTTAGTGTAATTTCAAACATAACTTGGTCTATTCGCATCTTTCATTAATGAAACCTTGCACGAAGGCTAAACTAGCTTGTTAGACTTCTAAGAATACTAAATGGAGTACAACGGTCCACATTGATGATTTGGAATTGCTCAACTCTCACCATATATCAGCTTTTCACATTTTTGTGCTATTCCAAACAATACTTGGTCTATTCGCATCTTCACCTTACGAATCGTTGCACGAAAGCTAAACTAGCAAGTTAGACTTCTAAGAACACTAAATAGAGTACAACGGTCCACATTGATGCTTTGGAATTGCTCAACTCTCTCCATATATGAGCTTTTCACGTTTTTGTGCAATTTCAAACATAACTTGGTCTATTCGCATCTTTACCATACAAAATGTTGCGCGAAGGCTAAACGAGCAGGTTACACTTCTAAGAACACTAAATAGAGTACAACGGTCCACGTTGATGCTTTGGAATTGCTCAACTCTCTCCATAGATGAGCATGTCACGTTTTAGTGCAATTTGAAACATAACTTGGTCTATTCGCATCTTTACCTTAGGAAATGTTGCGCGAAGGCTAAACTAGCAAGTTAGACATCTAAGACCACTAAATAGAGTACAACGGTCCACATTGATGCTTTGGAATTCCTAAACTCTCTCCAAAAACAAGCTTTTCACGTTTTAGTGCAATTTCAAACAAAACATGGTCTATTCGCATCTTTAATTTATGAAACCTTGCACGAAGGCTAAACTAGCAAGTTAGACTTCTAACAATACTAAATAGTGTACAACGGTTCACATTGACGCTTTGGAATTGCTCAACTCTCTCTACAGACGAGCTTTTTACGTTTTTGTGTAATTTCAAACATAACTCGGTCTATTCGTATCTTTACCTCACGAAATGTTGCACAAAGGCTAAACTAGTAAGTTAGGCTTCTAAGAATAATAAACAGAGTGCAATGGTCCACACTGATGCTTTGCAATTCTCAACTCTCTCCATAGACGAGCTTTTCACGTTTTTGTGGAATTTCAAGCATAACTTGGTCTATTGGCATCTTTACCTTATCAAACGTTGCACAAAGGCTAAACTAGCAAGTTAGACTTCTAAGAATACTAAATATAGTACAACGGTCCACATTGATTCTTTGGAATTGCTCAACTCTCTCCATACACGAGCTTTTCACGTTTTCGTGCAATTTCAAACGTAACTTGCTCTATTCGTATCTTTACCTTACGAAACGTTGCACAAAGGCTAAACTAGTAAGTTAGACTTCTAAGAACAATAAATAGAGTACAACGGTCCACATTGATGCTTTGGAATTGCTCAAATCTCTCCATAGTCGAGCTTTTCACGTTTTTGTGGAATTTCAAACATAACTTGGTCGATTCGCATCTTTACCTTACGAAATGTTGCACGATGGCTAAACTAGCAGGTTAGACTTCAAAGAACACTAAATAAAGTGCAATGGTGCACATTGATGCTTTGGAATTGCTCAACTCTCTCCACAGACGAGCTTTTCACATGTTTGTGGAATTTCAAACACAACTTGGTCTATTCGCATCTTTAATTTATGAAACCTTGCACGAAGGCTAAACTAGCAAGTTAGACTTTTAAGAATACAAAATAGAGCACAACGATACACATTGATGCTTTGGAATTGCTCAACTGTCTCTACAGACGAGCTTTTTACGTTTTTGTGCAATTTCAAACATAAACCTGGTCTATTCGTATCTTTAACGCACGAAACATTGCAGAAAGGCTAAACTAGTAAGTTAGACTTCTAACAACAATAAATAGAGTACAATGGTCCACATTGATGCTTTGGAATTGCTCAAGTCTCTCCATAGTCGAGCTTTTCACCTTTTTGTGGAATTCCAAACATGACTTGGTCAATTCGCATCTTTACCTTACGAAACGTTGCACGATGGCTGAACTAGCAGGTTAGACTTCAAAGAACACTAAATAGAGTACAACGGTCCACATTGATACTTTGGAATTGCTCAACTCTCTCCATAGATGAGCATGTCACGTTTTACTACAATTTCAAACATAACTTGATCTATTCGCATTTTTACCATAGGAAACGTTGCACGAAGGCTAAACTAGCAAGTTATACATCTAAGAACACTAAATAGAGTACAATGGTCCAATTTGATGCTTTGGAATTGCTCAACTCTCTACACAGACGAGCTTTTCACGTTTTAGTGCAATTTCAAACATAACTTGGTCTATTCGCATCTTTAATTAATGAAACCTTGCACGAAGGCTAAACTAGCAAGTTAGACTTCTAAGAATACTAAATCGAGTACAACGGTCCACATTCATGATTTGGAATTGCTCAACTCTCACCATATATGAGCTTTTCACGTTTTTGTGCAATTCCAAACAATACTTGGTCTATTCGCATCTTCACCTTACGAATCGTTGCACGAAAGCTAAACTAGCAAGTTAGACTTCTAAGAATACTAAATAGAGTTCAACGGTCCACATTGATGCTTTGGAATTGCTCAACTCTCTCCATATACGAGCTTTTCACGTTTTTGTGCAATTTCAAACATAACTTGGTCTATTCGCATCTTTACCTTACGAAATGTTGCGCGAAGGTGAAACGAGCAGATTAGACTTCTAAGAACACTAAATAGAGTACAACGGTCCACATTGATGCTTTGGAATTGCTCAACTCTCTCCATAGATGAGCATGTCACGTTTTAGTGCAATTTGAAACATAACTTGGTCTATTCGCATCTTTACCTTAGGAAACGTTGCGCGAAGGCTAAACTAGCAAGTTAGACATCTAAGACCACTAAATAGAGTACAACGGTCCACATTGATGCTTTGGAATTCCTAAACTCTCTCCAAAAACAAGCTTTTCACGTTTTAGTGCAATTTCAAACAAAACATGGTCTATTCGCATCTTTAATTAATGAAACCTTGCACGAAGGCTAAACTAGCAGTTTAGACTTCAAAGAACAATAAATAGAGTACAACGGTCCACATTGATGCTTTGGAATTGCTCAACACTCTCCAGAGACGAGCTTTTCACGTTTTTGTGGAATTTCAAACATAACTTGGTCTATTCGCATCTTTACCTTACGAAACGTTGCACGATGGCTAAAGTAGCAGGTTAGACTTCAAAGAACACTAAATAGAGTACAACGGTCCACATTGATGCTTTGGAATTGCTCAACTCTCTCCAAAAACAAGCTTTTCACGTTTTAGTGCAATTTCAAACAAAATATGGTCTATTCGCATCATTAATTTATGAAACCTTGCACGAAGGCTAAAGTAGCAAGTTAGACTTCTAACAATACTAAATAGAGTACAACGGTCCATATTGACGCTTTGGAATTGCTCAACTCTCTCTATAGACGAACTTTTCACTTTTTTGTGCAATTTCAAACATTGACGCTTTGGAATTGCTCAACTCTCTCTACACACGAGGTTTTTACGTTTTTGTGTAATTTCACACATAACTTGGTCGATTCGCATCTTTACCTAAGGAAACGTTGCTCGAAGCGAAAACTAGCAAGTTAGACATCTAAGAACACTAAATAGACTACAACGGTCCACATTGATGCTTTGGAATTGCTCAACTCTCTCCAATAACAAGTTTTCACGTTCTGTGCAATTTCAAACAAAAGAGGGTCTATTCGCATCTTTAATTTATGAAACCTTGTACGAAGGCTAAACTAGCAAGTTAGACTTCTAACAATACTAGAAGAGAGTACAACGGTCCATATTGACGCTTTGGAATTGCTCAACTCCCTCTACAGACAAGCTTTTTACGTTTTTGTGTAACTTCAAACATAACTTGGTCTTTTCGTATCTTTACCTCACGAAAAGTTGCACAAAGGCTAAACTAGTAAGTTAGACTTCTAAGAACAATAAATAGAGTACAACGGTCCACATTGATGCTTTGGAATTGCTCAACACTCTCCAGAGACGAGCTTTTCACGTTTTTGTGGAATTTCAAACATAACTTGGTCTATTCGCATCTTTACCTTACGAAACGTTGCACGATGGCTAAAGTAGTAGGTTAGACTTCAAAGAACACTAAATAGAGTACAACGGTCCACATTGATGCTTTGGAATTGCTCAACTCTCTCCAAAAACAAGCTTTTCACGTTTTAGTGCAATTTCATACAAAATATGGTCTATTCGCATCTTTAATTTATGAAACCTTGCACGAAGGCTAAAGTAGCAAGTTAGACTTCTAACAATACTAAATAGAGTACAACGGTCCACATTGACGCTTTGGAATTGCTCAACTCTCTCTACACACGAGTTTTTCACCTTTTTGTGCAATTTCAAACATAACTTGGTCTATTCGCATCTTTACCTTACGAAACAATGCATGAAGGCTAAACTAGTAAGTTAGACTTCTAAGAACAATAAATAGCGTACAACGGTCCACCTTGATGCTTTGGAATTGCTCAAGTCCCTCCATAGACGAGCTTTTCACGTTTTTGCGGAATTTCAAACTTAACTTAGTCTATTCGCATCATTACCCTGCAAAATGTTGCACGAAGGCTAAACTAGCAAGTTAGACTTCTAAGAATACTAAATGGAGTACAACGGTCCACACTAATTCTTTGGAATTGCTCAACTCTCTCCATATACGAGCTTTTCACGTTTTTGGGCAATTTCAAACATAACTTGCTCTATTCGTATCTTTACCTCACGAAACGTTGAACAAAGGCTAAACTAGTAAGTTTGACATCTAAGAACAATAATTAGAGTACAACGGTCCACCTTGATGCTTTGGAATTGCTCAAGTCTCTCCATAGACGAGCTTTTCACGTTTTTGTGGAATTTCAAACATAACTTGGTCTATTCGCATCTTTATCCTACCAAATGTTGCACGATGGCTAACCTAGCAAGTTAGACTTCTAAGAATACTAAATAGAGTACAATGGTCCACATTGATGCCTTCGAATTGCTCAACTCTCACCAGAGACGAGCTTTTCACGTTTTTGTGGAATTTCGAACATAACCTGGTCTATTCGCATCTTTACCTTACGAAGCGTGGCACGATGGCTAAACGAGCAGGTGAGACTTCAAAGAACACTAAATAGAGTACAACGGTCCACATTAATGCTTCGGAATTGCTCAACTCTCTCCATAGATGAGCATGTCACGTTTTAGTGCAATTTCAAACATAACTTGGTCTATTCGCATCTTTACCTGAGGAAACTTTGCGCGAAGGGAAAACTAGCAAGTTAGACATCTAAGAACACTAAATAGAGTACAACGGTCCACATTGATGCTTTGGAATTGCTCAACTCTCTCCAATAACAAGTTTTCACGTTCTGTGCAATTTCAAACAAAAGAGGGTCTATTCGCATCTTTAATTTATGAAACCTTGCACGAAGGCTAAACTAGCAAGTTAGACTTCTAACAATACTAGAAGAGAGTACAACGGTCCACATTGACGCTTTGGAATTGCTCAACTCCCTGTACAGACGAGCTTTTTACGTTTTTGTGTAACTTCAAACATAACTTGGTCTTTTCGTATCTTTACCTCACGAAACGTTGCACAAAGGCTAAACTAGTAAGTTAGACTTCTAAGAACAATAAATAGAGTACAACGGTCCACATTGATGCTTTGGAATTGCATAACACTCTCCAGAGACGAGCTTTCACGTTTTTGTGGAATTTCAAACATAACTTGGTCTATTCGCATCTTTACCTTACGAATCGTTGCACGATGGCTAAAGTAGCAGGTTAGACTTCAAAGAACACCAAATAGAGTACAACGGTCCACATTGATGCTTTGGAATTGCTCAACTCTCTCCAAAAACAAGCTTTTCACGTTTTAGTGCAATTTCAAACAAAATATGGTCTATTCGCATCATTAATTTATGAAACCTTGCACGAAGGCTAAAGTAGCAAGTTAGACTTCTAACAATACTAAATAGAGTACAACGGTCCATATTGACGCTTTGGAATTGCTCAACTCTCTCTATAGACGAACTTTTCACTTTTTTGTGCAATTTCAAACATTGACGCTTTGGAATTGCTCAACTCTCTCTACACACGAGGTTTTTACGTTTTTGTGTAATTTCACACATAACTTGGTCGATTCGCATCTTTACCTAAGGAAACGTTGCTCGAAGGGAAAACTAGCAAGTTAGACATCTAAGAACACTAAATAGAGTACAACGGTCCACATTGATGCTTTGGAATTGCTCAACTCTCTCCAATAACAAGTTTTCACGTTCTGTGCAATTTCAAACAAAAGAGGGTCTATTCGCATCTTTAATTTATGAAACCTTGCACGAAGGCTAAACTAGCAAGTTAGACTTCTAACAATACTAGAAGAGAGTACAACGGTCCACATTGACGCTTTGGAATTGCTCAACTCCCTCTACAGACAAGCTTTTTACGTTTTTGTGTAACTTCAAACATAACTTGGTCTTTTCGTATCTTTACCTCACGAAAAGTTGCACAAAAGCTAAACTAGTAAGTTAGACTTCTAAGAACAATAAATAGAGTACAACGGTCCACATTGATGCTTTGGAATTGCTCAACTCTCTCCATAGATGAGCTTTTCACGTTTTTGTGGAATTTCAAACATAACTTGGTCTATTGGCATCTTTACCTTACGAAACGTTGCATGAAGCCCAAACTAGCAAGTTAGACTTCTAAGAAACAAAATAGAGTACATCGGTCCACATTGATGCCTTCGAATTGCTCAACTCTCTCCATAGATGAGCATGTCACGTTTTTGTGGAATTTCGAACATAACTTGGTCTATTCGCATCTTTATCTTACGAAGCGTTGCACGATGGCTAAACGAGCAGGTGAGACTTCAAAGAACACTAAATAGAGTACAACGGTCCACATTGATTCTTTGGAATTGCTCAACTCTCTCCATATACGAGCTTTTCACGTTTTTGGGCAATTTCAAACATACCTTGCTCTATTCGTATCTTTACCTCACGAAACGTTGCACAAAGGCTAAACTAGTAAGTTTGACATCTAAGAACAATAATTAGAGTACAACGGTCCACCTTGATGCTTTGGAATTGCTCAAGTCTCTCCATAGATGAGCTTTTCACGTTTTTGTGGAATTTCAAACATAACTTGGTCTATTCGCATCTTTATCCTACAAAATGTTGCACGATGGCTAACCTAGCAAGTTAGACTTCTAAGAATACTAAATAGAATACAACGGTCCACATTGATGCCTTCGAATTGCTCAACTCTCACCAGAGATGAGCTTTTCACGTTTTTGTGGAATTTCGAACATAACTTGGTCTATTCGCATCTTTACCTTACGAAGCGTTGCACGATGGCTAAACGAGCAGGTGAGACTTCAAAGAACACTAAATAGAGTACAACGGTCCACATTGATGCTTCGGAATTGCTCAACTCTCTCCATAGATGAGCATGTCACGTTTTAGTGCAATTTCAAACATAACTTGGTATATTCGCATCTTTACCTAAGGAAACGTTGCGTGAAGGGAAAACTAGCAAGTTAGACATCTAAGAACACTAAATAGAGTACAACGGTCCACATTGATGCTTTGGAATTCCTCAACTCTCTCCAATAACAAGTTTTCACGTTCTGTGCAATTTCAAACAAAAGAGGGTCTATTCGCATCTTTAATTTATGAAACCTTGCACGAAGGCTAAACTAGCAAGTTAGACTTCTAACAATACTAGAAGAGAGTACAACGGTCCACATTGACGCTTTGGAATTGCTCAACTCCCTGTACAGACGAGCTTTTTACGTTTTTGTGTAACTTCAAACATAACTTGGTCTTTTCGTATCTTTACCTCACGAAACTTTGCACAAAGGCTAAACTAGTAAGTTAGACTTCTAAGAACAATAAATAGAGTACAACGGTCCACATTGATGCTTTGGAATTGCTCAACACTCTCCAGAGACGAGCTTTTCACGTTTTTGTGGAATTTCAAACATAACTTGGTCTATTCGCATCTTTACCTTACGAAACGTTGCACGATGGCTAAAGTAGCAAGTTAGACTTCTAACAATACTAAATAGAGTACAACGGTCCACATTGACGCTTTGGAATTGCTCAACTCTCTCTATAGACGAACTTTTCACCTTTTTGTGCAAGTTCAAACATTGACGCTTTGGAATTGCTCAACTCTCTCTACACACGAGGTTTTTACGTTTTTGTGTAATTTCACACATAACTTGGTCGATTCGCATCTTTACCTAAGGAAACGTTGCTCGAAGGGAAAACTAGCAAGTTAGACATCTAAGAACACTAAATAGAGTACAACGGTCCACATTGATGCTTTGGAATTGCTCAACTCTCTCCAATAACAAGTTTTCACGTTCTGTGTAATTTCAAACAAAAGAGGGTCTATTCGCATCTTTAATTTATGAAACCTTGCACGAAGGCTAAACTAGCAAGTTAGACTTCTAACAATATTAGAAGAGATTACAACGGTCCACATTGACGCTTTGGAATTGCTCAACTCGCTCTACAGACGAGCTTTTTACGTTTTTGTGTAACTTCAAACATAACTTGGTCTTTTCGTATCTTTACCTCACGAAAAGTTGCACAAAGGCTAAACTAGTAAGTTAGACTTCTAAGAACAATAAATAGAGTACAACGGTCCACATTGATGCTTTGGAATTGCTCAACACTCTTCAGAGACGAGCTTTTCACGTTTTTGTGGAATTTCAAACATAACTTGGTCTATTCGAATCTTTACCTTACGAAACGTTGCACGAAGCCCAAACTAGCAAGTTAGACTTCTAAGAATACAAAATAGAGTACATCGGTCCACATTGATGCCTTTGAATTGCTCAACTCTCTCCAGAGACGAGCTTTTCACGTTTTTGTGGAATTTCGAACATAACTTGGTCTATTCGCATCTTTACCTTACGAAGCGTTGCACGATGGCTAAAGTAGCAGGTTAGACTTCAAAGAACACTAAGTAGAGTACAACGGTCCACATTGATGCTTTGGAATTGCTCAACTCTCTCCAAAAACAAGCTTTTCACGTTTTAATGCAATTTCAAACAAAATATGGTCTATTCGCATCATTAATTTATGAAACCTTGCACGAAGGCTAAAGTAGCAAGTTAGACTTCTAACAATACTAAATAGAGTACAACGGTCCATATTGACGCTTTGGAATTGCTCAACTCCCTCTACAGACAAGCTTTTTACGTTTTTGTGTAACTTCAAACATAACTTGCTCTTTTCGTATCTTTACCTCACGAAAAGTTGCACAAAGGCTAAACTAGTAAGTTAGACTTCTAAGAACAATAAATAGAGTACAACGGTCCACATTGATGCTTTGGAATTGCTCAACACTCTCCAGAGACGAGCTTTTCACATTTTTGTGGAATTTCAAACATAACTTGGTCTATTCGAATCTTTACCTTACGAAACGTTGCACGAAGCCCAAACTAGCAAGTTAGACTTCTAAGAATACAAAATAGAGTACATCGGTCCACATTGATGCCTTCGAATTGCTCAACTCTCTCCAGAGACGAGCTTTTCACGTTTTTGTGGAATTTCGAACATAACTTGGTCTATTCGCATCTTTACCTTACGAAGCGTTGCACGATGGCTAAAGTAGCAGGTTAGACTTCAAAGAACACTAAATAGAGTACAACGGTCCACATTGATGCTTTGGAATTGCTCAACTCTCTCCAAAAACAAGCTTTTCACGTTTTAGTGCAATTTCAAACAAAATATGGTCTATTCGCATCATTAATTTATGAAACCTTGCACGAAGGCTAAAGTAGCAAGTTAGACTTCTAACAATACTAAATAGAGTACAACAGTCCATATTGACGCTTTGGAATTGCTCAACTCTCTCTATAGACGAACTTTTCACTTTTTTGTGCAATTTCAAACATTGACGCTTTGGAATTGCTCAACTCTCTCTACACACGAGGTTTTTACGTTTTTGTGTAATTTCACACATAACTTGGTCGATTCGCATCTTTACCTAAGGAAACGTTGCTCGAAGGGAAAACTAGCAAGTTAGACATCTAAGAACACTAAATAGAGTACAACGGTCCACATTGATGCTTTGGAATTGCTCAACTCTCTCCAATAACAAGTTTTCACGTTCTGTGCAATTTCAAACAAAAGAGGGTCTATTCGCATCTTTAATTTATGAAACCTTGCACGAAGGCTAAACTAGCAAGTTAGACTTCTAACAATACTAGAAGAGAGTACAACGGTCCACATTGACGCTTTGGAATTGCTCAACTCCCTCTACAGACAAGCTTTTTACGTTTTTGTGTAACTTCAAACATAACTTGGTCTTTTCGTATCTTTACCTCACGAAAAGTTGCACAAAGGTTAAACTAGTAAGTTAGACTTCCAAGAACAATAAATAGAGTACAACGGTCCACATTGATGCTTTGGAATTGCTCAACTCTCTCCATAGATGAGCTTTTCACGTTTTTGTGGAATTTCAAACATAACTTGGTCTATTGGCATCTTTACCTTACGAAACGTTGCACGAAGCCCAAACTAGCAAGTTAGACTTCTAAGAATACAAAATAGAGTACATCGGTCCACATTGATACCTTCGAATTGCTCAACTCTCTCCAGAGACGAGCTTTTCACGTTTTTGTGGAATTTCGAACATAACTTGGTCTATTCGCATCTTTATCTTACGAAGCGTTGCACGATGGCTAAACGAGCAGGTGAGACTTCAAAGAACACTAAATAGAGTACAACGGTCCACATTGATTCTTTGGAATTGCTCAACTCTCTCCATATACGAGCTTTTCACGTTTTTGGGTAATTTCAAACATACCTTGCTCTATTCGTATCTTTACCTCTCGAAACGTTGCACAAAGGCTAAACTAGTAAGTTTGACATCTAAGAACAATAATTAGAGTACAACGGTCCACCTTGATGCTTTGGAATTGCTCAAGTCTCTCCATAGATGAGCTTTTCACGTTTTTGTGGAATTTCAAACATAACTTGGTCTATTCGCATCTTTATCCTACAAAATGTTGCACGATGGCTAACCTAGCAAGTTAGACTTCTAAGAATTCTAAATAGAGTATAACGGTCCACATTGATGCCTTCGAATTGCTCAACTCTCACCAGAGATGAGCTTTTCACGTTTTTGTGGAATTTCGAACATAACTTGGTCTATTCGCATCTTTACCTTACGAAGCGTTGCACGATGGCTAAACGAGCAGGTGAGACTTCAAAGAACACTAAATAGAGTACAACGGTCCACATTGATGCTTCGGAATTGCTCAACTCTCTCCATAGATGAGCATGTCACGTTTTAGTGCAATTTCAAACATAACTTGGTATATTCGCATCTTTACCTAAGGAAACGTTGCGCGAAGGGAAAACTAGCAAGTTAGACATCTAAGAACACTAAATAGAGTACAACGGTCCACATTGATGCTTTGGAATTGCTCAACTCTCTCCAATAACAAGTTTTCACGTTCTGTGCAATTTCAAACAAAAGAGGGTCTATTCGCATCTTTAATTTATGAAACCTTGCACGAAGGCTAAACTAGCAAGTTAGACTTCTAACAATACTAGAAGAGAGTACAACGGTCCACATTGACGCTTTGGAATTGCTCAACTCCCTGTACAGACGAGCTTTTTACGTTTTTGTGTAACTTCAAACATAACTTGGTCTTTTCGTATCTTTACCTCACGAAACGTTGCACAAAGGCTAAACTAGTAAGTTAGACTTCTAAGAACAATAAATAGAGTACAACGGTCCACATTGATGCTTTGGAATTGCTCAACACTCTCCAGAGACGAGCTTTTCACGTTTTTGTGGAATTTCAAACATAACTTGGTCTATTCGCATCTTTACCTTACGAAACGTTGCACGAAGCCCAAACTAGCAAGTTAGACTTCTAAGAATACAAAATAGAGTACAACGGTCCACATTGACGCTTTGGAATTGCTCAACTCTCTCTATAGACGAACTTTTCACCTTTTTGTGCAAGTTCAAACATTGACGCTTTGGAATTGCTCAACTCTCTCTACACACGAGGTTTTTACGTTTTTGTGTAATTTCACACATAACTTGGTCGATTCGCATCTTTACCTAAGGAAACGTTGCTCGAAGGGAAAACTAGCAAGTTAGACATCTAAGAACACTAAATAGAGTACAACGGTCCACATTGATGCTTTGGAATTGCTCAACTCTCTCCAATAACAAGTTTTCACGTTCTGTGCAATTTCAAACAAAAGAGGGTCTATTCGCATCTTTAATTTATGAAACCTTGCACGAAGGCTAAACTAGCAAGTTAGACTTCTAACAATACTAGAAGAGAGTACAACGGTCCACATTGACGCTTTGGAATTGCTCAACTCCCTGTACAGACGAGCTTTTTACGTTTTTGTGTAACTTCAAACATAACTTGGTCTTTTCGTATCTTTACCTCACGAAACGTTGCACAAAGGCTAAACTAGTAAGTTAGACTTCTAAGAACAATAAATAGAGTACAACGGTCCACATTGATGCTTTGGAATTGCTCAACACTCTCCAGAGACGAGCTTTTCACGTTTTTGTGGAATTTCAAACATAACTTGGTCTATTCGCATCTTTACCTTACGAAACGTTGCACGATGGCTAAAGTAGCAAGTTAGACTTCTAACAATACTAAATAGAGTACAACGGTCCACATTGATGCTTTGGAATTGCTCAACTCTCTCTATAGACGAACTTTTCACCTTTTTGTGCAAGTTCAAACATTGACGCTTTGGAATTGCTCAACTCTCTCTACACACGAGGTTTTTACGTTTTTGTGTAATTTCACACATAACTTGGTCGATTCGCATCTTTACCTAAGGAAACGTTGCTCGAAGGGAAAACTAGCAAGTTAGACATCTAAGAACACTAAATAGAGTACAACGGTCCACATTGATGCTTTGGAATTGCTCAACTCTCTCCAATAACAAGTTTTCACGTTCTGTGGAATTTCAAACAAAAGAGGGTCTATTCGCATCTTTAATTTATGAAACCTTGCACGAAGGCTAAACTAGCAAGTTAGACTTCTAACAATATTAGAAGAGATTACAACGGTCCACATTGACGCTTTGGAATTGCTCAACTCGCTCTACAGACGAGCTTTTTACGTTTTTGTGTAACTTCAAACATAACTTGGTCTTTTCGTATCTTTACCTCACGAAAAGTTGCACAAAGGCTAAACTAGTAAGTTAGACTTCTAAGAACAATAAATAGAGTACAACGGTCCACATTGATGCTTTGGAATTGCTCAACACTCTCCAGAGACGAGCTTTTCACGTTTTTGTGGAATTTCAAACATAACTTGGTCTATTCGAATCTTTACCTTACGAAACGTTGCACGAAGCCCAAACTAGCAAGTTAGACTTCTAAGAATACAAAATAGAGTACATCGGTCCACATTGATGCCTTCGAATTGCTCAACTCTCTCCAGAGACGAGCTTTTCACGTTTTTGTGGAATTTCGAACATAACTTGGTCTATTCGCATCTCTACCTTACGAAGCGTTGCACGATGGCTAAAGTAGCAGGTTAGACTTCAAAGAACACTAAATAGAGTACAACGGTCCACATTGATGCTTTGGAATTGCTCAACTCTCTCCAAAAACAAGCTTTTCACGTTTTAGTGCAATTTCAAACAAAATATGGTCTATTCGCATCATTAATTTATGAAACCTTGCACGAAGGCTAAAGTAGCAAGTTAGACTTCTAACAATACTAAATAGAGTACAACGGTCCATATTGACGCTTTGGAATTGCTCAACTCTCTCTATAGACGAACTTTTCACTTTTTTGTGCAATTTCAAACATTGACGCTTTGGAATTGCTCAACTCTCTCTACACACGAGGTTTTTACGTTTTTGTGTAATTTCACACATAACCTGGTCGATTCGCATCTTTACCTAAGGAAACGTTGCTCGAAGGGAAAACTAGCAAGTTAGACATCTAAGAACACTAAATAGAGTACAACGGTCCACATTGATGCTTTGGAATTGCTCAACTCTCTCCAATAACAAGTTTTCACGTTCTGTGCAATTTCAAACAAAAGAGGGTCTATTCGCATCTTTAATTTATGAAACCTTGCACGAAGGCTAAACTAGCAAGTTAGACTTCTAACAATACTAGAAGAGAGTACAACGGTCTACATTGACGCTTTGGAATTGCTCAACTCCCTCTACAGACAAGCTTTTTACGTTTTTGTGTAACTTCAAACATAACTTGGTCTTTTCGTATCTTTACCTCACGAAAAGTTGCACAAAGGCTAAACTAGTAAGTTAGACTTCTAAGAACAATAAATAGAGTACAACGGTCCACATTGATGCTTTGGAATTGCTCAATTCTCTCCATAGATGAGCTTTTCACATTTTTGTGGAATTTCAAACATAACTTGGTCTATTGGCATCTTTACCTTACGAAACGTTGCACGAAGCCCAAACTAGCAAGTTAGACTTCTAAGAATACAAAATAGAGTACATCGGTCCACATTGATGCCTTCGAATTGCTCAACTCTCTCCAGAGACGAGCTTTTCACGTTTTTGTGGAATTTCGAACATAACTTGGTCTATTCGCATCTTTATCTTACGAAGCGTTGCACGATGGCTAAACGAGCAGGTGAGACTTCAAAGAACACTAAATAGAGTACAACGGTCCACATTGATTCTTTGGAATTGCTCAACTCTCTCCATATACGAGCTTTTCACATTTTTGGGAAATTTCAAACATAACTTGCTCTATTCGTATCTTTACCTCTCGAAACGTTGCACAAAGGCTAAACTAGTAAGTTTGACATCTAAGAACAATAATTAGAGTACAACGGTCCACCTTGATGCTTTGGAATTGCTCAAGTCTCTCCATAGATGAGCTTTTCACGTTTTTGTGGAATTTCAAACATAACTTGGTCTATTCGCATCTTTACCTTACGAAGCGTTGCACGATGGCTAAACGAGCAGGTGAGACTTCAAAGAACACTAAATAGAGTACAACGGTCCACATTGATGCTTCGGAATTGCTCAACTCTCTCCATAGATGAGCATGTCACGTTTTAGTGCAATTTCAAACATAACTTGGTATATTCGCATCTTTACCTAAGGAAACGTTGCGCGAAGGGAAAACTAGCAAGTTAGACATCTAAGAACACTAAATAGAGTACAACGGTCCACATTGATGCTTTGGAATTGCTCAACTCTCTCCAATAACAAGTTTTCACGTTCTGTGCAATTTCAAACAAAAGAGGGTCTATTCGCATCTTTAATTTATGAAACCTTGCACGAAGGCTAAACTAGCAAGTTAGACTTCTAACAATACTAGAAGAGAGTACAACGGTCCACATTGAAGCTTTGGAATTGCTCAACTCCCTGTACAGACGAGCTTTTTACGTTTTTGTGTAACTTCAAACATAACTTGGTCTTTTCGTATCTTTACCTCACGAAACGTTGCACAAAGGCTAAACTAGTAAGTTAGACTTCTAAGAACAATAAATAGAGTACAACGGTCCACATTGATGCTTTGGAATTGCTCAACACTCTCCAGAGACGAGCTTTTCACGTTTTTGTGGAATTTCAAACATAACTTGGTCTATTCGCATCTTTACCTTACGAAACGTTGCACGATGGCTAAAGTAGCAAGTTAGACTTCTAACAATACTAAATAGAGTACAACGGTCCACATTGATGCTTTGGAATTGCTCAACTCTCTCTATAGACGAACTTTTCACCTTTTTGTGCAAGTTCAAACATTGACGCTTTGGAATTGCTCAACTCTCTCTACACACGAGGTTTTTACGTTTTTGTGTAATTTCACACATAACTTGGTCGATTCGCATCTTTACCTAAGGAAACGTTGCTCGAAGGGAAAACTAGCAAGTTAGACATCTAAGAACACTAAATAGAGTACAACGGTCCACATTGATGCTTTGGAATTGCTCAACTCTCTCCAATAACAAGTTTTCACGTTCTGTGCAATTTCAAACAAAAGAGAGTCTATTCGCATCTTTAATTTATGAAACCTTGCACGAAGGCTAAACTAGCAAGTTAGACTTCTAACAATATTAGAAGAGATTACAACGGTCCACATTGACGCTTTGGAATTGCTCAACTCGCTCTACAGACGAGCTTTTTACGTTTTTGTGTAACTTCAAACATAACTTGGTCTTTTCGTATCTTTACCTCACGAAAAGTTGCACAAAGGCTAAACTAGTAAGTTAGACTTCTAAGAACAATAAATAGAGTACAACGGTCCACATTGATGCTTTGGAATTGCTCAACACTCTCCAGAGACGAGCTTTTCACGTTTTTGTGGAATTTCAAACATAACTTGGTCTATTCGAATCTTTACCTTACGAAACGTTGCACGAAGCCCAAACTAGCAAGTTAGACTTCTAAGAATACAAAATAGAGTACATCGGTCCACATTGATGCCTTCGAATTGCTCAACTCTCTCCAGAGACGAGCTTTTCACGTTTTTGTGGAATTTCGAACATAACTTGGTCTATTCGCATCTCTACCTTACGAAGCGTTGCACGATGGCTAAAGTAGCAGGTTAGACTTCAAAGAACACTAAATAGAGTACAACGGTCCACATTGATGTTTTGGAATTGCTCAACTCTCTCCAAAAACAAGCTTTTCACGTTTTAGTGCAATTTCAAACAAAATATGGTCTATTCGCATCATTAATTTATGAAACCTTGCACGAAGGCTAAAGTAGCAAGTTAGACTTCTAACAATACTAAATAGAGTACAACGGTCCATATTGACGCTTTGGAATTGCTCAACTCTCTCTATAGACGAACTTTTCACTTTTTTGTGCAATTTCAAACATTGACGCTTTGGAATTGCTCAACTCTCTCTACACACGAGGTTTTTACGTTTTTGTGTAATTTCACACATAACTTGGTCGATTCGCATCTTTACCTAAGGAAACGTTGCTCGAAGAGCAAACTAGCAAGTTAGACATCTAAGAACACTAAATAGAGTACAACGGTCCACATTGATGCTTTGGAATTGCTCAACTCTCTCCAATAACAAGTTTTCACGTTCTGTGCAATTTCAAACAAAAGAGGGTCTATTCGCATCTTTAATTTATGAAACCTTGCACGAAGGCTAAACTAGCAAGTTAGACTTCTAACAATACTAGAAGAGAGTACAACGGTCCATATTGACGCTTTGGAATTGCTCAACTCCCTGTACAGACGAGCTTTTTACGTTTTTGTGTAACTTCAAACATAACTTGGTCTTTTCGTATCTTTACCTCACGAAACGTTGCACAAAGGCTAAACTAGTAAGTTAGACTTCTAAGAACAATAAATAGAGTACAACGGTCCACATTGATGCTTTGGAATTGCTCAACACTCTCCAGAGACGAGCTTTTCACGTTTTTGTGGAATTTCAAACATAACTTGGTCTATTCGCATCTTTACCTTACGAAACGTTGCACGATGGCTAAAGTAGCAAGTTAGACTTCTAACAATACTAAATAGAGTACAACGGTCCACATTGACGCTTTGGAATTGCTCAACTCTCTCTATAGACGAACTTTTCACCTTTTTGTGCAAGTTCAAACATTGACGCTTTGGAATTGCTCAACTCTCTCTACACACGAGGTTTTTACGTTTTTGTGTAATTTCACACATAACTTGGTCGATTCGCATCTTTACCTAAGGAAACGTTGCTCGAAGGGAAAACTAGCAAGTTAGACATCTAAGAACACTAAATAGAGTACAACGGTCCACATTGATGCTTTGGAATTGCTCAACTCTCTCCAATAACAAGTTTTCACGTTCTGTGCAATTTCAAACAAAAGAGGGTCTATTCGCATCTTTAATTTATGAAACCTTGCACGAAGGCTAAACTAGCAAGTTAGACTTCAAACAATACTAGAAGAGAGTACAACGGTCCACATTGACGCTTTGGAATTGCTCAACTCCCTGTACAGACGAGCTTTTTACGTTATTGTGTAACTTCAAACATAACTTGGTCTTTTCGTATCTTTACCTCACGAAACGTTGCACAAAGGCTAAACTAGTAAGTTAGACTTCTAAGAACAATAAATAGAGTACAACGGTCCACATTGATGCTTTGGAATTGCTCAACACTCTCCAGAGACGAGCTTTTCACGTTTTTGTGGAATTTCAAACATAACTTGGTCTATTCGCATCTTTACCTTACGAAACGTTGTACGATGGCTAAAGTAGCAAGTTAGACTTCTAACAATACTAAATAGAGTACAACGGTCCACATTGACGCTTTGGAATTGCTCAACTCTCTCTATAGACGAACTTTTCACCTTTTTGTGCAAGTTCAAACATTGACGCTTTGGAATTGCTCAACTCTCTCTACACACGAGGTTTTTACGTTTTTGTGTAATTTCACACATAACTTGGTCGATTCGCATCTTTACCTAAGGAAACGTTGCTCGAAGGGAAAACTAGCAAGTTAGACATCTAAGAACACTAAATAGAGTACAACGGTCCACATTGATGCTTTGGAATTGCTCAACTCTCTCCAATAACAAGTTTTCACGTTCTGTGCAATTTCAAACAAAAGAGGGTCTATTCGCATCTTTAATTTATGAAACCTTGCACGAAGGCTAAACTAGCAAGTTAGACTTCTAACAATATTAGAAGAGATTACAACGGTCCACATTGACGCTTTGGAATTGCTCAACTCGCTCTACAGACGAGCTTTTTACGTTTTTGTGTAACTTCAAACATAACTTGGTCTTTTCGTATCTTTACCTCACGAAAAGTTGCACAAAGGCTAAACTAGTAAGTTAGACTTCTAAGAACAATAAATAGAGTACAACGGTCCACATTGATGCTTTGGAATTGCTCAACACTCTCCAGAGACGAGCTTTTCACGTTTTTGTGGAATTTCAAACATAACTTGGTCTATTCGAATCTTTACCTTACGAAACGTTGCACGAAGCCCAAACTAGCAAGTTAGACTTCTAAGAATACAAAATAGAGTACATCGTTCCACATTGATGCCTTCGAATTGCTCAACTCTCTCCAGAGACGAGCTTTTCATGTTTTTGTGGAATTTCGAACATAACTTGGTCTATTCGCATCTTTACGTTACGAAGCGTTGCACGATGGCTAAACGAGCAGGTGAGACTTCAAAGAACACTAAATAGAGTACAACGGTCCACATTGATTCTTTGGAATTGCTCAACTCTCTCCATATACGAGCTTTTCACGTTTTTGGGCAATTTCAAACATACCTTGCTCTATTCATATCTTTACCTCACGAAACGTTGCACAAAGGCTAAACTAGTAAGTTTGACATCTAAGAACAATAATTAGAGTACAACGGTCCACCTTGATGCTTTGGAATTGCTCAAGTCTCTCCATAGATGAGCTTTTCACGTTTTTGTGGAATTTCAAACATAACTTGGTCTATTCGCATCTTTATCCTACAAAATGTTGCCCGATGGCTAACCTAGCAAGTTAGACTTCTAAGAATACTAAATAGAGTACAACGGTCCACATTGATGCCTTCGAATTGCTGAACTCTCACCAGAGACGAGCTTTTCACGTTTTTGTGGAATTTCGAACATAACTTGGTCTATTCGCATCTTTACCTTACGAAGCGTTGTACGATGGCTAAACGAGCAGGTGAGACTTCAAAGAACACTAAATAGAGTACAACGGTCCACATTGATTCTTTGGAATTGCTCAACTCTCTCCAATAACAAGTTTTCACGTTCTGTGCAATTTCAAACAAAAGAGGGTCTATTCGCATCTTTAATTTATGAAACCTTGCACGAAGGCTAAACTAGCAAGTTAGACTTCTAACAATACTAGAAGAGAGTACAACGGTCCACATTGACGCTTTGGAATTGCTCAACTCCCTGTACAGACGAGCTTTTTACGTTTTTGTGTAACTTCAAACATAACTTGGTCTTTTCGTATCTTTACCTCACGAAACGTTACACAAAGGCTAAACTAGTAAGTTAGACTTCTAAGAACAATAAATAGAGTACAACGGTCCACATTGATGCTTTGGAATTGCTCAACACTCTCCAGAGACGAGCTTTTCACGTTTTTGTGGAATTTCAAACATAACTTGGTCTATTCGCATCTTTACCTTACGAAACGTTGCACGATGGCTAAAGTAGCAAGTTAGACTTCTAACAATACTAAATAGAGTACAACGGTCCACATTGACGCTTTGGAATTGCTCAACTCTCTCTATAGACGAACTTTTCACCTTTTTGTGCAAGTTCAAACATTGACGCTTTGGAATTGCTCAACTCTCTCTACACACGAGGTTTTTACGTTTTTGTGTAATTTCACACATAACTTGGTCGATTCGCATCTTTACCTAAGGAAACGTTGCTCGAAGGGAAAACTAGCAAGTTAGACATCTAAGAACACTAAATAGAGTACAACGGTCCACATTGATGCTTTGGAATTGCTCAACTCTCTCCAATAACAAGTTTTCACGTTCTGTGCAATTTCAAACAAAAGAGGGTCTATTCGCATCTTTAATTTATGAAACCTTGCACGAAGGCTAAACTAGCAAGTTAGACTTCTAACAATATTAGAAGAGATTACAACGGTCCACATTGACGCTTTGGAATTGCTCAACTCGCTCTACAGACGAGCTTTTTACGTTTTTGTGTAACTTCAAACATAACTTGGTCTTTTCGTATCTTTACCTCACGAAAAGCTGCACAAAGGCTAAACTAGTAAGTTAGACTTCTAAGAACAATAAATAGAGTACAACGGTCCACATTGATGCTTTGGAATTGCTCAACACTCTCCAGAGACGAGCTTTTCACGTTTTTGTGGAATTTCAAACATAACTTGGTCTATTCGAATCTTTACCTTACGAAACGTTGCACGAAGCCCAAACTAGCAAGTTAGACTTCTAAGAATACAAAATAGAGTACATCGGTCCACATTGATGCCTTCGAATTGCTCAACTCTCTCCAGAGACGAGCTTTTCATGTTTTTGTGGAATTTCGAACATAACTTGGTCTATTCGCATCTTTACCTTACGAAGCGTTGCACGATGGCTAAACGAGCAGGTGAGACTTCAAAGAACACTAAATAGAGTACAACGGTCCACATTGATTCTTTGGAATTGCTCAACTCTCTCCATATACGAGCTTTTCACGTTTTTGGGCAATTTCAAACATACCTTGCTCTATTCGTATCTTTACCTCACGAAACGTTGCACAAAGGCTAAACTAGTAAGTTTGACATCTAAGAACAATAATTAGAGTACAACGGTCCACCTTGATGCTTTGGAATTGCTCAAGTCTCTCCATAGATGAGCTTTTCACGTTTTTGTGGAATTTCAAACATAACTTGGTCTATTCGCATCTTTATCCTACAAAATGTTGCACGATGGCTAACCTAGCAAGTTAGACTTCTAAGAATACTAAATAGAGTACAACGGTCCACATTGATGCCTTCGAATTGCTCAACTCTCACCAGAGACGAGCTTTTCACGTTTTTATGGAATTTCGAACATAACTTGGTCTATTCGCATCTTTACCTTACGAAGCGTTGCACGATGGCTAAACGAGCAGGTGAGACTTCAAAGAACACTAAATAGAGTACAACGGTCCACATTGATGCTTCGGAATTGCTCAACTCTCTCCATAGATGAGCATGTCACGTTTTAGTGCAATTTCAAACATAACTTGGTCTATTCGCATCTTTACCTAAGGAAACGTTGCGCGAAGGGAAAACTAGCAAGCTACACATCTAAGAACACTAAATAGAGTACAACGGTCCACATTGATGCTTTGGAATTGCTCAACTCTCTCCAATAACAAGTTTTCACGTTCTGTGCAATTTCAAACAAAAGAGGGTCTATTCGCATCTTTAATTTATGAAACCTTGCACGAAGGCTAAACTAGCAAGTTAGACTTCTAACAATATTAGAAGAGATTACAACGGTCCACATTGACGCTTTGGAATTGCTCAACTCGCTCTACAGACGAGCTTTTTACGTTTTTGTGTAACTTCAAACATAACTTGGTCTTTTCGTATCTTTACCTCACGAAAAGTTGCACAAAGGCTAAACTAGTAAGTTAGACTTCTAAGAACAATAAATAGAGTACAACGGTCCACATTGATGCTTTGGAATTGCTCAACACTCTCCAGAGACGAGCTTTTCACGTTTTTGTGGAATTTCAAACATAACTTGGTCTATTCGAATCTTTACCTCACGAAACGTTGCACGAAGCCCAAACTAGCAAGTTAGACTTCTAAGAATACAAAATAGAGTACATCGGTCCACATTGATGCCTTCGAATTGCTCAACTCTCTCCAGAGACGAGCTTTTCACGTTTTTGTGGAATTTCGAACATAACTTGGTCTATTCGCATCTTTACCTTACGAAGCGTTGCACGATGGCTAAACGAGCAGGTGAGACTTCAAAGAACACTAAATAGAGTACAACGGTCCACATTGATTCTTTGGAATTGCTCAACTCTCTCCATATACGAGCTTTTCACGTTTTTGGGCAATTTCAAACATACCTTGCTCTATTCGTATCTTTACCTCACGAAACGTTGCACAAAGGCTAAACTAGTAAGTTTGACATCTAAGAACAATAATTAGAGTACAACGGTCCACCTTGATGCTTTGGAATTGCTCAAGTCTCTCCATAGATGAGCTTTTCACGTTTTTGTGGAATTTCAAACATAACTTGGTCTATTCGCATCTTTATCCTACAAAATGTTGCACGATGGCTAACCTAGCAAGTTAGACATCTAAGAATACTAAATAGAGTACAACGGTCCACATTGATGCCTTCGAATTGCTCAACTCTCACCAGAGACGAGCTTTTCACGTTTTTATGGAATTTCGAACATAACTTGGTCTATTCGCATCTTTACCTTACGAAGCGTTGCACGATGGCTAAACGAGCAGGTGAGACTTCAAAGAACACTAAATAGAGTACAACGGTCCACATTGATGCTTCGGAATTGCTCAACTCTCTCCATAGATGAGCATGTCACGTTTTAGTGCAATTTCAAACATAACTTGGTCTATTCGCATCTTTACCTAAGGAAACGTTGCGCGAAGGGAAAACTAGCAAGTTACACATCTAAGAACACTAAATAGAGTACAACGGTCCACATTGATGCTTTGGAATTGCTCAACTCTCTCCAATAACAAGTTTTCACGTTCTGTGCAATTTCAAACAAAAGAGGGTCTATTCGCATCTTTAATTTATGAAACCTTGCACGAAGGCTAAACTAGCAAGTTAGACTTCTAACAATATTAGAAGAGATTACAACGGTCCACATTGACGCTTTGGAATTGCTCAACTCGCTCTACAGACGAGCTTTTTACGTTTTTGTGTAACTTCAAACATAACTTGGTCTTTTCGTATCTTTACCTCACGAAAAGTTGCACAAAGGCTAAACTAGTAAGTTAGACTTCTAAGAACAATAAATAGAGTACAACGGTCCACATTGATGCTTTGGAATTGCTCAACACTCTCCAGAGACGAGCTTTTCACGTTTTTGTGGAATTTCAAACATAACTTGGTCTATTCGAATCTTTACCTCACGAAACGTTGCACGAAGCCCAAACTAGCAAGTTAGACTTCTAAGAATACAAAATAGAGTACATCGGTCCACATTGATGCCTTCGAATTGCTCAACTCTCTCCAGAGATGAGCTTTTCACGTTTTTGTGGAATTTCGAACATAACTTGGTCTATTCGCATCTTTACCTTACGAAGCGTTGCACGATGGCTAAACGAGCAGGTGAGACTTCAAAGAACACTAAATAGAGTACAACGGTCCACATTGATTCTTTGGAATTGCTCAACTCTCTCCATATACGAGCTTTTCACGTTTTTGGGCAATTTCAAACATACCTTGCTCTATTCGTATCTTTACCTCACGAAACGTTGCACAAAGGCTAAACTAGTAAGTTTGACATCTAAGAACAATAATTAGAGTACAACGGTCCACCTTGATGCTTTGGAATTGCTCAAGTCTCTCCATAGATGAGCTTTTCACGTTTTTGTGGAATTTCAAACATAACTTGGTCTATTCGCATCTTTATCCTACAAAATGATGCCCGATGGCTAACCTAGCAAGTTAGACTTCTAAGAATACTAAATAGAGTACAACGGTCCACATTGATGCCTTCGAATTGCTGAACTCTCACCAGAGACGAGCTTTTCACGTTTTTGTGGAATTTCGAACATAACTTGGTCTATTCGCATCTTTACCTTACGAAGCGTTGCACGATGGCTAAACGAGCAGGTGAGACTTCAAAGAACACTAAATAGAGTACAACGGTCCACATTGATGCTTCGGAATTGCTCAACTCTCTCCATAGATGAGCATGTCACGTTTTAGTGCAATTTCAAACATAACTTGGTATATTCGCATCTTTACCTAAGGAAACGTTGCGCGAAGGGAAAACTAGCAAGTTAGACATCTAAGAACACTAAATAGAGTACAACGGTCCACATTGATGCTTTCGAATTGCTCAACTCTCTCCAATAACAAGTTTTCACGTTCTGTGCAATTTCAAACAAAAGAGGGTCTATTCGCATCTTTAATTTATGAAACCTTGCACGAAGGCTAAACTAGCAAGTTAGACTTCTAACAATACTAGAAGAGAGTACAACGGTCCACATTGACGCTTTGGAATTGCTCAACTCCCTGTACAGACGAGCTTTTTACGTTTTTGTGTAACTTCAAACATAACTTGGTCTTTTCGTATCTTTACCTCACGAAACGTTGCACAAAGGCTAAACTAGTAAGTTAGACTTCTAAGAACAATAAATAGAGTACAACGGTCCACATTGATGCTTTGGAATTGCTCAACACTCTCCAGAGACGAGCTTTTCACGTTTTTGTGGAATTTCAAACATAACTTGGTCTATTCGCATCTTTACCTTACGAAACGTTGCACGATGGCTAAAGTAGCAAGTTAGACTTCTAACAATACTAAATAGAGTACAACGGTCCACATTGACGCTTTGGAATTGCTCAACTCTCTCTATAGACGAACTTTTCACCTTTTTGTGCAAGTTCAAACATTGACGCTTTGGAATTGCTCAACTCTCTCTACACACGAGGTTTTTACGTTTTTGTGTAATTTCACACATAACTTGGTCGATTCGCATCTTTACCTAAGGAAACGTTGCTCGAAGGGAAAACTAGCAAGTTAGACATCTAAGAACACTAAATAGAGTACAACGGTCCACATTGATGCTTTGGAATTGCTCGACTCTCTCCAATAACAAGTTTTCACGATCTGTGCAATTTCAAACAAAAGAGGGTCTATTCGCATCTTTAATTTATGAAACCTTGCACGAAGGCTAAACTAGCAAGTTAGACTTCAAACAATATTAGAAGAGATTACAACGGTCCACATTGACGCTTTGGAATTGCTCAACTCGCTCTACAGACGAGCTTTTTACGTTTTTGTGTAACTTCAAACATAACTTGGTCTTTTCGTATCTTTACGTCACGAAAAGTTGCACAAAGGCTAAACTAGTAAGTTAGACTTCTAAGAACAATAAATAGAGTACAACGGTCCACATTGATGCTTTGGAATTGCTCAACACTCTCCAGAGACGAGCTTTTCACGTTTTTGTGGAATTTCAAACATAACTTGGTCTATTCGAATCTTTACCTTACGAAACGTTGCACGAAGCCCAAACTAGCAAGTTAGACTTCTAAGAATACAAAATAGAGTACATCGGTCCACATTGATGCCTTCGAATTGCTCAACTCTCTCCAGAGATGAGCTTTTCATGTTTTTGTGGAATTTCGAACATAACTTGGTCTATTCGCATCTTTACTTTACGAAGCGTTGCACGATGGCTAAACGAGCAGGTGAGACTTCAAAGAACACTAAATAGAGTACAACGGTCCACATTGATTCTTTGGAATTGCTCAACTCTCTCCATATACGAGCTTTTCACGTTTTTGGGCAATTTCAAACATACCTTGCTCTATTCGTATCTTTACCTCACGAAACGTTGCACAAAGGCTAAACTAGTAAGTTTGACATCTAAGAACAATAATTAGAGTACAACGGTCCACCTTGATGCTTTGGAATTGCTCAAGTCTCTCCATAGATGAGCTTTTCACGTTTTTGTGGAATTTCAAACATAACTTGGTCTATTCGCATCTTTATCCTACAAAATGTTGCACGATGGCTAACCTAGCAAGTTAGACTTCTAAGAATACTAAATAGAGTACAACGGTCCACATTGATGCCTTCGAATTGCTCAACTCTCTCCAGAGATGAGCTTTTCATGTTTTTGTGGAATTTCGAACATAACTTGGTCTATTCGCATCTTTACCTTACGAAGCGTTGCACGATGGCTAAACGAGCAGGTGAGACTTCAAAGAACACTAAATAGAGTACAACGGTCCACATTGATTCTTTGGAATTGCTCAACTCTCTCCATATACGAGCTTTTCACGTTTTTGGGCAATTTCAAACATACCTTGCTCTATTCGTATCTTTACCTCACGAAACGTTGCACAAAGGCTAAACTAGTAAGTTTGACATCTAAGAACAATAATTAGAGTACAACGGTCCACCTTGATGCTTTGGAATTGCTCAAGTCTCTCCATAGATGAGCTTTTCACGTTTTTGTGGAATTTCAAACATAACTTGGTCTATTCGCATCTTTATCCTACAAAATGTTGCACGATGGCTAACCTAGCAAGTTAGACTTCTAAGAATACTAAATAGGGTACAACGGTCCACATTGATGCCTTCGAATTGCTCAACTCTCACCAGAGATGAGCTTTTCACGTTTTTGTGGAATTTCGAACATAACTTGGTCTATTCGCATCTTTACCTTACGAAGCGTTGCACGATGGCTAAACGAGCAGGTGAGACTTCAAAGAACACTAAATAGAGTACAACGGTCCACATTGATGCTTCGGAATTGCTCAACTCTCTCCATAGATGAGCATGTCACGTTTTAGTGCAATTTCAAACATAACTTGGTCTATTCGCATCTTTACCTAAGGAAACGTTGCGCGAAGGGAAAACTAGCAAGTTACACATCTAAGAACACTAAATAGAGTACAACGGTCCACATTGATGCTTTGGAATTGCTCAACTCTCTCCAATAACAAGTTTTCACGTTCTGTGCAATTTCAAACAAAAGAGGGTCTATTCGCATCTTTAATTTATGAAACCTTGCACGAAGGCTAAACTAGCAAGTTAGACTTCTAACAATACTAGAAGAGAGTACAACGGTCCACATTGACGCTTTGGAATTGCTCAACTCCCTGTACAGACGAGCTTTTTACGTTTTTGTGTAACTTCAAACATAACTTGGTCTTTTCGTATCTTTACCTCACGAAACGTTGCACAAAGGCTAAACTAGTAAGTTAGACTTCTAAGAACAATAAATAGAGTACAACGGTCCACATTGATGCTTTGGAATTGCTCAACACTCTCCAGAGACGAGCTTTTCACGTTTTTGTGGAATTTCAAACATAACTTGGTCTATTCGCATCTTTACCTTACGAAACGTTGCACGATGGCTAAAGTAGCAAGTTAGACTTCTAACAATACTAAATAGAGTACAACGGTCCACATTGACGCTTTGGAATTGCTCAACTCTCTCTATAGACGAACTTTTCACCTTTTTGTGCAAGTTCAAACATTGACGCTTTGGAATTGCTCAACTCTCTCTACACACGAGGTTTTTACATTTTTGGGTAATTTCACACATAACTTGGTCGATTCGTATCTTTACCTAAGGAAACGTTGCTCGAAGGGAAAACTAGCAAGTTAGACATCTAAGAACACTAAATAGAGTACAACGGTCCACATTGATGCTTTGGAATTGCTCAACTCTCTCCAATAACAAGTTTTCACGTTCTGTGCAATTTCAAACAAAAGAGGGTCTATTCGCATCTTTAATTTATGAAACCTTGCACGAAGGCTAAACTAGCAAGTTAGACTTCTAACAATATTAGAAGAGATTACAACGGTCCACATTGACGCTTTGGAATTGCTCAACTCCCTCTACAGACGAGCTTTTTACGTTTTTGTGTAACTTCAAACATAACTTGGTCTTTTCGTATCTTTACCTCACGAAAAGTTGCACAAAGGCTAAACTAGTAAGTTAGACTTCTAAGAACAATAAATAGAGTACAACGGTCCACATTGATGCTTTGGAATTGCTCAACTCTCTCCATAGATGAGTTTTTCACGTTTTTGTGGAATTTCAAACATAACTTGTTCTACTGGCATCTTTACCTTACGAAACGTTGCACGAAGCCCAAACTAGCAAGTTGGACTTCTAAGAATACAAAATAGAGTACATCGGTCCACATTGATGCCTTCGAATTGCTCAACTCTCTCCAGAGACGAGCTTTTCACTTTTTTGTGGAATTTCAAACATAACTTGGTCTATTCGCATCTTTACCTTACGAAACGTTGCACGATGGCTAAAGTAGCAAGTTAGACTTGTAACAATACTAAATAGAGTACAACGGTCCACATTGATGATTTGGAATTGCTCAACTCTCTCTATAGACGAACTTTTCACCTTTTTGTGCAATTTCAAACATTGAAGCTTTGGAATTGCTCAACTCTCTGTACACACGAGGTTTTTACGTTTTTGTGTAATTTCACACATAACTTGGTCGATTCGCATCTTTACCTAAGGAAACGTTGCTCGAAGGGAAAACTAGCAAGTTAGACATCTAAGAACACTAAACAGAGTACAACGGTCCACATTGATGCTTTGGAATTGCTCAACTCTCTCCAATAACAAGTTTTCACGTTCTGTGCAATTTCAAACAAAAGAGGGTCTATTCGCATCTTTAATTTATGAAACCTTGCACGAAGGCTAAACTAGCAAGTTAGACTTCTAACAATACTAGAAGAGATTACAACGGTCAACATTGACGCTTTGGAATTGCTCAACTCCCTCTACAGACGAGCTTTTTACGTTTTTGTGTAACTTCAAACATAACTTTGTCTTTTCGTATCTTTACCTCACGAAAAATTGCACAAAGGCTAAACTAGTAAGTTAGAATTCTAAGAACAATAAATAGAGTACAACGGTCCACATTGATGCTTTGGAATTGCTCAACTCTCTCCATAGATGAGCTTTTCACGTTTTTATGGAATTTCAAACATAACTTGGTCTATTGGCATCTTTACCTTACGAAACGTTGCACGAAGCCCAAACTAGCAATTTAGACTTCTAAGAATACAAAATAGAGTACATCGGTCCACATTGATGCCTTCGAATTGCTCAACTCTCTCCAGAGACGAGCTTTTCACGTTTTTGTGGAATTTCGAACATAACTTGGTCTATTCGCATCTTTACCTTACGAAGCGTTGCACGATGGCTAAACGAGCAGGTGAGACTTCAAAGAACACTAAATAGAGTACAACAGTCTACATTGATTCTTTGGAATTGCTCAACTCTCTCCATATACGAGCTTTTCACGTTTTTGGGCAATTTCAAACCTAACTTGCTCTATTCGCATCTTTACCTCACGAAACGTTGCACAAAGGCTAAACTAGTAAGTTTGACATCTAAGAACAATAATTAGAGTACAACGGTCCACCTTGATGCTTTGGAATTGCTCAAGTCTCTCCATAGACGAGCTTTTCACGTTTTTGTGGAATTTCAAACATAACTTGGTCTATTCGCATCTTTATCCTACAAAATGTTGCACGATGGCTAACCTAGCAAGTTAGACTTCTAAGAATACTAAATATAGTACAACGGTCCACATTGATGCCTTCGAATTGCTCAACTCTCTCCAGAGACGAGCTTTTCACGTTTTTGTGGAATTTCGAACATAACTTGGTCTATTCGCATCTTTACCTTACGAAGCGTGGCACGATGGCTAAACGAGCAGGTGAGACTTCAAAGAACACTAAATAGAGTACAACGGTCCACATTGATGCTTCGGAATTGCTCAACTCTCTCCATAGATGAGCATGTCACGTTTTAGTGCAATTTCAAACATAACTTGGTCTATTCGCATCTTTACCTAAGGAAACGTTGCGCGAAGGGAAAACTAGCAAGTTAGACATCTAAGAACACTAAATAGAGTACAACGGTCCACATTGATGCTTTGGAATTGCTCAACTCTCTCCAATAACAAGTTTTCACGTTCTGTGCAATTTCAAACAAAAGAGGGTCTATTCGCATCTTTAATTTATGAAACCTTGCACGAAGGCTAAACTAGCAAGTTAGACTTCTAACAATACTAGAAGAGAGTACAACGGTCCACATTGACGCTTTGGAATTGCTCAACTCCCTGTACAGACGAGCTTTTTACGTTTTTGTGTAACTTCAAACATAACTTGGTCTTTTCGTATCTTTACCTCACGAAACGTTG
Source organism: Tripterygium wilfordii (assembly GCF_013401445.1). Taxonomy (NCBI): domain Eukaryota; kingdom Viridiplantae; phylum Streptophyta; class Magnoliopsida; order Celastrales; family Celastraceae; genus Tripterygium; species Tripterygium wilfordii. Next base: position 4,525,560 of record NC_052232.1, on the reverse strand, counting down.
CACAAAGGCTAAACTAGTAAGTTAGACTTCTAAGAATACTAAATAGAGTACAACGGTCCACATTGATGCTTTGGAATTGCTCAACACTCTCCAGAGACGAGCTTTTCACGTTTTTGTGGAATTTCAAACATAACTTGGTCTATTCGCATCTTTACCTTACGAAACATTGCACGATGGCTAAAGTAGCAGGTTAGACTTCAAAGAACACTAAATAGAGTACAACGGTCCACATTGATGCTTTGGAATTGCTCAACTCTCTCCAAAAACAAGCTTTTCACGTTTTAGTGCAATTTCAAACAAAATATGGTCTATTCGCATCTTTAATTTATGAAACCTTGCACAAAGGCTAAAGTAGCAAGTTAGACTTCTAACAATACTAAATAGAGTACAACGGTCCACATTGACGCTTTGGAATTGCTCAACTCTCTCTCTAGACGAACTTTTCACCTTTTTGTGCAATTTCAAACATTGACGCTTTGGAATTGCTCAACTCTCTCTACACACGAGGTTTTTACGTTTTTGTGTAATTTCACATATAACTTGGTCGATTCGCATATTTAGCTAAGGAAACGTTGCTCGAAGGGAAAACTAGCAAGTTAGACATCTAAGAACACTAAATAGAGTACAACGGTCCACATTGATGCTTTGGAATTGCTCAACTCTCTCCAATAACAAGTTTTCACGTTCTGTGCAATTTCAAACAAAAGAGGGTCTATTCGCATCTTTAATTTATGAAACCTTGCACGAAGGCTAAACTAGCAAGTTAGACTTCTAACAATACTAGAAGAGAGTACAACGGTCCACATTGACGCTTTGAAATTGCTCAACTCCCTCTACAGACGAGCTTTTTACGTTTTTGTGTAACTTCAAACATAACTTGGTCTTTTCGTATCTTTACCTCATGAAAAGTTGCACAAAGACTAAACTAGTAAGTTAGACTTCTAAGAACAATAAATAGAGTACAACGGTCCACATTGATGCTTTGGAATTGCTCAACTCTCTCCATAGATGAGTTTTTCACGTTTTTGTGGAATTTCAAACATAACTTGGTCTATTGGCATCTTTACCTTACGAAACGTTGCACGAAGCCCAAACTAGCAAGTTAGACTTCTAAGAATACAAAATAGAGTACATCGGTCCACATTGATGCCTTCGAATTGCTCAACTCTCTCCAGAGACGAGCTTTTCACGTTTTTGTGGAATTTCGAACATAACTTGGTCTATTCGCATCTTTACCTTATGAAGCGTTGCACGATGGCTAAACGAGCAGGTGAGACTTCAAAGAACACTAAATAGAGTACAACGGTCCACATTGATGCTTCAGAATTGCTCAACTCTCTCCATAGATGAGCATGTCACGTTTTAGTGCAATTTCAAACATAACTTGGTCTATTCGCATCTTTACCTAAGGAAACGTTGCGCGAAGGGAAAACTAGAAAGTTAGACATCTAAGAACACTAAATAGAGTACAACGGTCCACATTGATGCTTTGGAATTGCCCAACTCTCTCCAATAACAAGTTTTTCACGTTCTGTGCAATTTCAAACAAAAGAGGGTCTATTCGCATCTTTAATTTATGAAACCTTGCACGAAGGCTAAACTAGCAAGTTAGACTTCTAACAATAGTAAAGAGAGTACAACGGTCCACATTTACGCTTTGGAATTGCTCAACTCCCTCTACAGACGAGCTTTTTACGTTTTTGTGTAACTTCAAACATAACTTGGTCTTTTCGTATCTTTACCTCACGAAACGTTGCACCAAAGCTAAACTAGTAAGTTAGACTTCTAAGAAAAATAAATAGAGTACAACGGTCCACATTGATGCTTTGGAATTGCTCAACTCTCTCCATAGATGAGCTTTTCACGTTTTTGTGGAATTTCAAACATAACTTGGTCTATTGGCATCTTTACCTTACGAAATGTTGCACGAAGCCCAAACTAGCAAGTTAGACTTCTAACAATACAAAATAGAGTGCAACAGTACACATTGATGCTTTGGAATTGCTCAACTCTCTCTATAGATGAGCATGTCACGTTTTAGTGCAATATGAAACATAACTTGGTCTATTCACATCTTTACTATAGGAAACGTTGCGCGAAGGCTAAACTAGCAAGTTAGACATCTAAGAATACTAAATAGAGTACAACGGTCCACATTGATGCTTTGGAATTGCTCAACTCTCTCCAAAAACAAGCTTTTCATGTTTTAGTGCAATTTCAAACAAAACATGGTCTATTCGCATCTTTAATTTATCAAACCTTGTACGAAGGCTAAACTAGCGAGTTAGATTTCTGGCAATACTAAATAGAGTACAGCGGTTCACATTGACGCTTTCGAATTGCTCAACTCTCTCTACAGACGAGCTTTTTACGTTTTTGTGTAATTTCAAACATAACTTGGTCTATTCGTATCTTTACCTCGCAAAACGTTGGACAAAGGCTAAAATAGTAAGTTAGACTTTGAAGAACAATAAATAGAGTACAACGGTACACATTGATGCTTTGGAGTTGCTCAACTCTCTCTACAGACGAGCTTTTTACGTTTTTGTGCAATTTCAAACAGAACTTGATCTATTCGTATCTTTACCGCACGAAACATTGCAGAAATGCTAAACTAGTAAGTTAGACTTCTAACAGCAATAAATAGAGTACAACGGTCCATATTGGAGCTTTGGAATTGCTCAAGTCTCTCCATAGACGAGCTTCTCACGTTTTTGTGGAATTTCAAGCATAACTTGGTCTATTCGTATCTTTACCTCAAGAAATGTTGCACAAAGGCTAAACTAGTAAGTTAGACTTCTAAGAAAAATAAATAGATTACAATGGTCCACATTGATGCTTTGGAATTGCTCAACTCTCTCCATAGACGAGCGTTTCATGTTGTTGTGAAATTTCAAACATAACTTGGTCTATTGACATCTTTACCTTACAAAACGTTGCACGAAGGCTAAACTAGCAAGTTAGACTTCAAAGAATACAAAATAGAGTACAACTGTACACATTGATGATTTGGAATTGCTCAACTATCTCTACAAACGAGCTTTTTACGTTTTTGTGTAATTTCAAACATAACTTGGTCTATTCGTATCTTTACCTCACGAAATGTTGCACAAAGGCTAAACTAGTAAGTTAGACTTCCAAGAAATATAAGTAGAGTACAATGCTCCACATTGATGCTTTGGAATTGCCCAACTCTCTCCATGGACGAGCTTTTCACGTTTTTTTGGAATTTCAATCATAACTTGGTCTATTGGCATCTTTACCTTGCGAAACGTTGCACGAAGGCTAAACTAGCAAGTTAAACTTCTAAGAATACTAAATAGAGTACAACGGTCCAAATTGATTCTTTGGAATTGCTCAACACTCTCCAGAGATGAGCTTTCAACAATTTTGTGGAATTTCAAACATAACTTGGTCTATTCGCATCTTTATCTTACGAAATGTCGCACGATGGCTAAACTAGAAGGTTAGACTTCAAAGAACACTAAATAGAGTACAACGGTCCACATTGATGCTTTGGAATTGCTCAACTCTCTCCACAGACGAGCTTTTTACGTTTTTGTGTAATTTCAAACATAACTTGGTCTATTCGTATCTTTACCTCAAGAAACGTTGCGCGAAGGCTAAGCTAGTAAGTTGGACTTCTAAGAACAATAAATATAGTACAACGGTCTACATTGATGATTTGGAATTGCTCAACTCTCTCTACAGCCGAGCTTTTCACATTTTAGTGCAATTTCAAAAGTAACTTGGTCTATTCGCATCTTTAATTTATGAAACCTTGCACGAAGGCTAAACTAGCAAGTTGGACTTCTAAGAATACAAAATAGAGTAGAACTTGATGCTTTGGAAATTGCTCAACTCTCTCTACAGACGAGCTTTTTACGTTTTTGTGTAACTTCAAACATAACTTGGTCTATTCGTATCTTTACCCCACGAAACGTTGCACAAAGGCTAAACTAGTAAGTTAGACTTTTAAGAATAATAAATATAGTACAACAATCCACATTGATGCTTTGGAATTGCTCAACTCTCTCCATAGGCGAGCTTTTCACGTTTTTGTGGAATTTCAATCATAACTTGGTCCATTGGCATTTTTACCTTACGAAACGTTGTACAAAGGCTAAACTAGCAAGTTAGACTTCTAAGAATACAAAATAGAGTACAACGGTACACATTGATGCTTTAGAATTGCTCAACTCTCTCTACACACGAGCTTTTTACATTTTTGTGTAATTTCACACATAACTTGGTCTATTCGCATCTTTACCTTAGGAAACGTTGCGCAAAGGCCAAACTAGCAAGTTAGACATCTAAGACCACTAAATAGAGTACAACAGTCCACATTGATGCTTTGGAATTGCTCAACTCTCTCCAAAAACAAGCTTTTCACGTTTTAGTGCAATTTCAAACAAAACATGGTCTATTTGCATCTTTAATTTATGAAACCTTGCACGAAGGCTAAACTAGAAAGTTAGACTTCTAACAATACTAAATAGAGAACAACGGTCCACATTGATGCTTTGGAATTGCTCAACTCTCTCCATATACGAGCTTTTCATGTTTTTGTGCAATTTCAAACATAACTTGGTCTATTCGCATCACTACCTTATGAAACGTTGCGCGAAGGCTAAATCAGCAGGTTAGACTTCTAAGAACACTAAAAAGAGCACAACGGTCCACATTGATGCTTTGGAATTGCTCAACTCTCTCCATAGATGAGCATGCCACGTTTTAGTGCAATTTGAAATAAAACTTGGTCTATTCGCATCTTTATCTTATGAAACGTTGCGCGAAGGCTAAACTAGCAAGTTAGACATGTAAGAACACTAAATAGAGTACAACGGTTAACATTCATGCTTTGGAATTGCTCAACCCTCTCCAAAAACAAGCTTTTCACGTTTTAGTGCAATTTCAAACAAAACATGGTCTATTCGCATCTTTAATTTATGAAACCTTGCACGAAAGCTAAACTAGCAAGTTAGACTTCTAAGAATACTAAATAGAGTAAAACGGTCCATATTGATTCTTTGGAATTGCTCAACTCTCTCCATATACGAGCTTTTCACGTTTTTATGCAATATCAAACATAACTTGCTCTATTCGTATCTTTACCTCACGAAACGTTGCACAAAGGCTAAACTAGTAAGTTCGACTTCTAAGAACAATAAATAGAGTACAAAGGTCCACATTGATGCTTTGGAATTGCTCAACTCTCTCCAGAGACGGGCTTTTCACGTTTTTGTGGATTTTTCAAACATAACTTAGTCTGTTCGCATCATTACCCTGCAAAATGTTGCACGAAGGCTAAACTAGAAGTTAGACTTCTAAGGATACTAAATAGAGTACAACGGTCCACATTGATTCTTTGGAATTGCTCAACTCTCTCCATAGACGAGCTTTTCACGTTTTTGTGGAATTTCAAACATAACTTGGTCTATTCGCATCTTTACCTTACGAAACGTTGCACGATGGATAAAGTAGCAAGTTAGACTTCAAAGAACACTAAATAGAGTACAACGGTCCACATTGATGCTTCAGAATTGCTCAACTCTCTCCAAAAACAAGCTTTTCAAGTTTTAGTGCAATTTCAAATAAAACATGGTCTATTCGCATCTTTAATTTATGAAACCTTGCACGAAGGCTAAACTAGCAAGTTAGACTTCTAAAAATACTAAATAGAGTACAACGGTCCACATTGACGCTTTGGAATTGCTCAACTCTCTCTACAGACGAGCTTTTCACCTTTTTGTGCAATTTCAAACATAACTCGGTCAATTCGCATCTTTACCTTACGAAACGTTGCATGAAGGCTAAACTAGTAAGTTAGACTTCTAAGAACAATAAATAGAGTACAACGGTCCACCTTGATGCTTTGGAATTGCTCAAGTCTCTCCATAGACGAGCTTTTCACGTTTTTGTGGAATTTCAAACATAACTTAGTCTGTTCGCATCATTACCCTGCAAAATGTTGCACGAAGGCTAAACTAGAAGTTAGACTTCTAAGAATACTAAATAGAGTACAACGGTCCACATTGATTCTTTGGAATTGCTCAACTCTCTCCATATACGAGCTTTTCACCTTTTTGTGCAATTTCAAACATAACTTGCTCTATTCGTATCTTTACCTCATGAAACGTTGCACAAAGGCTAAACTAGTAAGTTAGACATCTAAGAACAATAATTATAGTACAACGGTCCACCTTGATGCTTTAGAATTGCTCAAGTCTCTCCATAGACGAGCTTTTCACGTTTTTGTGGAATTTCAAACATAACTTGGTCTATTAGCATCTTTTCCCTACAAAATGTTGCACGAAGGCTAAACTAGAAGTTAGACTTCTAAGAATACTAAATAGAGTACAACGGTCCACATTGATTCTTTGGAATTGCTCAACTCTCTCCATATACGAGCTTTTCACGTTTTTGTGCAATTTCAAACATAACTTGCTCTATTCGTATCTTTACCTCAAGAAACGTTGCGCAAAGGCTAAGCTAGTAAGTTAGACTTCTAAGAACAATAAATAGAGTACAACGGTCTACATTGATGATCTGGAATTGCTCAACTCTCTCCACAGCCGAGCTTTTCACATTTTAGTTTAATTTCAAACGTAACTTGGTCTATTCGCATCTTTAATTTACGAAACCTTGCACGAAGGCTAAACTAGCAAGTTGGACTTCTAAGAATACAAAATAGAGTACAACGGTACACATTGATGCTTTGGAAATTGCTCAACTCTCTCTACAGACGAGCTTTTTACGTTTTTGTGTAACTTCAAACAAAACTTGGTCTATTTGTATCTTTACCTCACGAAACGTTGCACAAAGGCTAAACTAGTAAGTTAGGCTTCTAAGAATAATAAATAGAGTACAACAGTCCACATTGATGCTTTGGAATTGCTCAAGTCTCTTCATAGACGAGCTTTGGACGTTGTTCTGGAATTTCAAACATAACTTGGTCTATTCGTATCTTTACCTCACGAAATGTTGCACAAAGGCTAAACTAGTAAGTTAGACTTCTAAGAAGAATAAATAGAGTACAATGGTCCACATTGATGCTTTGGAATTGCCCAACTCTCTCCATAGACGAGCTTTTCACGTTTTTGTGGAATTCCAATCATAATTTGGTCCATTGGCATTTTTAACTTACGAAACGTTGCACAAAGGCTAAACTAGCAAGTTAGACTTTTAAGAATACAAAATAGAGTACAACGGTACACATTGATAATTTGGAAATTGCTCAAATCTCTCTACAGACGAGCTTTTTACGTTTTTGTGTAATTTCAAACATAACTTGGTCTATTCGTATCTTTACCTCACAAAATGTTGCACAAAGGCTAAACTAGTAAGTTAGACTTCCAAGAAATATAAATAGAGTACAATGCTCCACATTGATGCTTTGGAATTGCCCAACTCTCTTCATGGACGAGCTTTTCACGTTTTTTTGGAATTTCAAACATAACTTGGTCTATTGGCATCTTTACCTTGCGAAACGTTGCACGAAGGCTAAACTAGCAAGTTAGACTTCAAAAAACACTAAATAGAGTACAACGGTCCACATTGATGCTTTGGAATTGCTCAACTCTCTCTACAGACGAGCTTTTTACGTTTTTGTGTAATTTCAAACATAACTTGGTCTATTCGTATCTTTACCTCAAGAAACATTGCGCGAAGTCTAAGCTAGTAAGTTAGACTTCTAAGAACAATAAATAGAGTACAACGGTCTACATTGATGATTTGGAATTGCTCAACTCTCTCCACAGCCGAGCTTTTCACATTTTAGTGCAATTTCAAACGTAACTTGGTCTATTCGCATCTTTAATTTATGAAATCTTGCACGAAGGCTAAACTAGCAAGTTGGACTTCTAAGAATACAAAATAGAGTAGAACGGTACACATTGATGCTTTGAAAATTGCTCAACTCTCTCTACAGACGAGCTTTTTGCCTTTTTGTGTAACTTCAAACATAACTTGGTCTATTCGTATCTTTACCTCACGAAACGTTGCACAAAGGCTAAACTAGTAAGTTAGACTTCTAAGAATAATAAATAGAGTAGAACAGTCCACATTGATGCTTTGGAATTGCTCAACTCTCTCCACAGACGGGCTTTTCACGTTTTTGAGGAATTTCAATCATAACTTGGTCCATTGGCATTTTTACCTTATGAAACGTTGCACAAAGGCTAAACTAGCAAGTTAGACTTCTAAGAATACAAAATAGAGTACAACGGTACACATTGATGCTTTAGAATTGCTCAACTCTCTCTACACACGAGCTTTTTACGTTTTTGTGTAATTTCACACATAACTTGGTCTATTCGCATCTTTACCTTAGGAAACGTTGCGCAAAGGCCAAACTAGCAAGTTAGACATCTTAGACCACTAAATAGAGTACAACAGTCCACATTGATGCTTTGGAATTGCTCAACTCTCTCCAAAAACAAGCTTTTCACGTTTTAGTGCAATTTCAAACAAAACATGGTGTATTCGCATCTTTAATTTATGAAACCTTGCACGAAGGCTAAACTAGAAAGTTAGACTTCTAACAATACTAAATAGAGAACAACGGTCCACATTGACGCTTTGCAATTGCTCAACTCTCTCTACATATGAGCTTTTTACGTTTTTGAGTAATTTCAAACATAACTTGGTCTATTCGTATCTTTACCTCACGAAATGTTGCACAAAGGCTAAACTAGTAAGTTGGACTTCTAAGAACAATAAATAGAGTACAACGGTCCACATTGATGCTTTGGAATTTCTCAACTCTCTCGATATGCGAGCTTTTCATGTTTTTGTGTAATTTCAAACATAACTTGGTCTATTCGCATCATTACCTTATAAAACGTTGCGCGAAGGCTAAATCAGCAGGTCAGACTTCTAAGAACACTAACAAGAGCACAACGGTCCACATTGATGCTTTGGAATTGCTCAACTCTCTCCATAGATGAGCATGCCACGTTATAGTGCAATTTGAAACAAAACTTGGTCTATTCGCATCTTTATCTTATGAAACGTTGCGCGAAGGCTAAACTAGCAAGTTAGACATCTAAGAACACTAAATAGAGTACAACGGTTCACATTCATGCTTTGGAATTGCTCGACGCTCTCCAAAAACAAGCTTTTCACGTTTTAGTGCAATTTCAAACAAAACATGGTCTATTCGCATCTTTAATTTATGAAACCTTGCACGAAGGCTAAACTAGCAAGTTAGACTTCTAACAATACTAAATAGAGTACAACGGTTCACATTGACGCTTTGCAATTGCTCAACTCTCTCTACATATGAGCTTTTTACGTTTTTGAGTAATTTCAAACATAACTTGGTCTATTCGTATCTTTACCTCACGAAATATTGCACAAAGGCTAAACTAGTAAGTTGGACTTCTAAGAACAATAAATAGAGTACAACGGTGCACATTGACGCTTTGGAATTGCTCAACTCTCTACATTGACGAGCTTTTCACTTTTTTGTGGAATTTCAAACATAACTTGGTCTATTTTGCATCTTTACCTTGCAAAATGTTGCACGAAGGCTAAACTAGCAAGTTAGACTTCTAAGAATACTAAATAGAGTACAACGGTCCACATTGATTCTTTGGAATTGCTCAACTCTCTCCATAGACGAGCTTTTCACGTTTTTGTGGAATTTGAAACATAACTTGGTCTATTCATATCTTTACCCTACAAAATGTTGCACAAAGGCTAAACTAGCAAGTTAGACTTCTAAGAATACAAAATAGAGTACAACGGTACACATTGATGCTTTAGAATTGCTCAACTCTCCCTACACACGAGCTTTTTACGTTTTTGTGTAATTTCACATATAACTTGGTCTATTCGCATCTTTACCTTAGGAAACGTTGCGCAAAGGACAAACTAGCAAGTTAGACATCTAAGACCATTAAATAGAGTACAAAAGTCCACATTGATGCTTTGGAATTGCTCAACTCTCTCCAAAACCAAGCTTTGCACGTTTTAGTGCAATTTCAAACAAAAGATGGTCTATTCGTATCTTTAATTTATGAAACCTTGCACGAAGGCTAAACTAGCAAGTTAGACTTCTAAAAATACTAAAAAGAGTACAACGGTCCACATTGATGCTTTGGAATTCCTCAACTCTCTCTACAGACGAGCTTTTCACCTTTTTGTGCAATTTCAAACATAATTCGGTCTATTCGCATCTTTACCTTACGAAACGTTGCATGAAGGCTAAACTAGTAAGTTAGACTTCTAAGAACAATAAATAGAGTACAACGGTTCACCTTGATGCTTTGGAATTGCTCAAGTCTCTCCATAGACGAGCTTTTCACGTTTTTGTGGAATTTCAAACATAACTTAGTCTGTTCACATCATTACCCTGCAAAATGTTGCACGAAGGCTAAACTAGAAGTTAGACTTCTAAGAATACTAAATAGAGTACAACGGTCCACATTGATTCTTGGGAATTGCTCAACTCTCTCCATATACGAGCTTTTCACGTTTTTGTGCAATTTCAAACATAACTTGCTCTATTCGTATCTTTACCTCACGAAACTTTGCACAAAGGCTAAACTAGTAAGTTAGACATCTAAGAACAATAATTAGAGTACAACGGTCCACCTTGATACTTTGGAATTGCTCAAGTCTCTCCATAGACGAGCTTTTCACGTTTTTGTGGAATTTCAAACATAACTTGGTCTATTAGCATCTTTACCCTACAAAATGTTGCACGAAGGCTAAACTAGAAGTTAGACTTCTAAGAATACTAAATAGAGTACAACGGTCCACATTGATTCTTTGGAATTGCTCAACTCTCTCCATATACGAGCTTTTCACGTTTTTGTGCAATTTCAAACATAACTTGCTCTATTCGTATCTTTACCTCAAGAAACGTTGCGCAAAGGCTAAGCTAGTAAGTTAGACTTCTAAGAACAATAAATAGAGTACAACGGTCTACATTGATGATCTGGAATTGCTCAACTCTCTCCACAGCCGAGCTTTTCACATTTTAGTGCAATTTCAAACGTAACTTGGTCTATTCGCATCTTTAATTTACGAAACCTTGCACGAAGGCTAAACTAGCAAGTTGGACTTCTAAGAATACAAAATAGAGTACAACGGTATACATTGATGCTTTGGAAATTGCTCAACTCTTTCTATAGACGAGCCTTTTACGTTTTTGTGTAACTTCAAACATAACTTGGTCTATTCGTATCTTTACCTCACGAAACGTTGCACAAAGGCTAAACTAGTAAGTTAGACTTCAAAGAATAGTAAATAGAGTACAACAGTCCACATTGATGCTTTGGAATTGCTCAAGTCTCTCCATAGACGAGCTTTGGACGTTGTTGTGGAATTTCAAACATAACTTGGTCTATTCGTATCTTTACCTCACGAAATGTTGCACAAAGGCTAAACTAGTAAGTGAGACTTCTAAGAACAATAAATAGAGTACAATGGTCCACGTTGATGCTTTGGAATTGCTCAACTCTCACCATAGACGAGCTTTTCACGTTTTTGTGGAATTTCAATCATAACTTGGTCCATTGGCATTTTTACCTTACGAAACGTTGCACAAAGGCTAAACTAGCAAGTTAGACTTCTAAGAATACAAAATAGAGTACAACGGTACACATTGATGCTTTAGAATTGCTCAACTCTCCCTACACACGAGCTTTTTACGTTTTTGTGTAATTTCACACATAACTTGGTCTATTCGCATCTTTACCTTAGGAAACGTTGCGCAAAGGACAAACTAGCAAGTTAGACATCTAAGACCATTAAATAGAGTACAAAAGTCCACATTGATGCTTTGGAATTGCTCAACTCTCTCCAAAAACAAGCTTTGCACGTTTTAGTGCAATTTCAAACAAAAGATGGTCTATTCGCATCTTTAATTTATGAAACCTTGCACGAAGGCTAAACTAGAAAGTTGGACTTCTAACAATACTAAATAGAGAACAACGGTCCACATTGATGCTTTGGAATTTCTCAACTCTCTCCATATACGAGCTTTTCATGTTTTTGTGCAATTTCAAACATAACTTGGTCTATTCGCATCATTACCTTATGAAACGTTGCGCGAAGGCTAAATCAGCAGGTCAAACTTCTAAGAACACTAAAAAGAGCACAACTGTCCACATTGATGCTTTGGAATTGCTCAACTCTCTCCATAGATGAGCATGCAACGTTTTAGTGCAATTTGAAACAAAACTTGTTCTATTCACATCTTTATCTTATGAAACGTTGCGCGAAGGCTAAACTAGCAAGTTAGACATCTAAGAACACTAAATAGAGTACAACGGTTCACATTCATGCTTTGGAATTGCTCAACCCTCTCCAAAAACAAGCTTTTCACGTTTTAGTGCAATTTCAAACAAAACATGGTCTATTCGCATCTTTAATTTATGAAACCTTGCACGAAGGCTAAACTAGCAAGTTAGACTTCTAACAATACTAAATAGAGTACAAAGGTTCACATTGACGCTTTGCAATTGCTCAACTCTCTCTACATATGAGCTTTTTACGTTTTTGTGTAATTTCAAACATAACTTGGTCTATTCGTATCTTTACCTCACGAAATGTTGCGCAAAGGCTAAACTAGTAAGTTGGACTTCTAAGAACAATAAATAGAGTACAACGGTCCACATTGATGTTTTGGAATTGCTCAACTCTCTCCATAGACGAGCTTTTCACTTTTTTTGTGGAATTTCAAACATAACTTGGTCTATTGGCATCTTTACCTTATGAAACGTTGCACGAAGGCTAAACTAGCAAGTTAGACTTCTAAGAATACTAAATAGAGTACAACGGTCCATATTGATTCTTTGGAATTGCTCAACTCTCTCCATATACGAGCTTTTCACGTTGTTGTGGAATTTCAAACATAACTTGGTCTATTAGCATCTTTACTCGACAAAAAGTTGCACAAAGGCTAAACTAGCAAGTTAGACTTCTAAGAATACTAAATAGAGTACAACGGTCCACATTGATGCCTTGGAATTGCTCAACTCTCTCCAGAGACGAGCTTTTCACGTTTTTGTGGAATTTCAAACATAACTTGGTCTATTCGCATCTTTAC